>NW_024585296.1:0-9144 GCF_018398535.1 Haplochromis burtoni
CAGATTTTATGTTCCAATACAAACTTACATTTAAACTTTGACAACACTTTCAAGTTTAATCATCTGAACTCGTGTTAAATAAGTCACTGTTATCTATTGTACACTGCATCATACATTTGTTTAATATCATTTTAGGAATTGTAGGAATGGCTGTCACTATGTGTACTTTGATTTTTTTCCCTTAAATTAACTTGACTTTGTAGATATTATACAGCGACATGCATACATACAGACACACACACACACACATACACACATATATATGTATATATACGTGTGTGTCTGTGTGTGACTTTATTTTGACAGACATATACAAGGGGATAAGCCAGTGTAGCTCTAAGAGGGTTACACAAAAAAGGGGTTACAGCACATAACCAACACTTTCTAACTATGACTGAAAAATCACCTTAAAAATCAAAACTTTCTCATAAACCTAAATTTCCATTTCTTATCCAATGCACATTGGCTGGAACTCAACTGACACTAAACAGTTTATATTTATATTGATGCTGTTTATTTGATATTAAATGGATCTACTAACCAACGGGAAAACAATAATTATCTGGAAAAATGTCTGTGAGTTTTTTTTCCAAGTATAGACTATACATTCATCTAAGGAGCTGCTCTCAAGCAAACCTGATTAACCAGGCATACCTGTTAAGTGAATTTTTAAAAGGGAGAAATCAAACTCCCACTTTACTTGAAACCACAAATAAAGCCAACGACTAGTGCAGCCTCTAAGAGGAGAGTAAGAACGGCTCCAAAGCAAAGGTTTGTGTACTTACTGCGCTTGTGCTTGCTATGATAGCTGATTATCATTGCATTTTAGGTTTAATAATATACCCGGGACAAGATTCAGTGAAGCTGGGCTTAAACAAGAATTTCCTTTGATTAATATTTTTAAGTTTACAAAAGTTAACGTCTTTCTGTTGTTTGCTATCATATTTTTGAGATTTATTTTCTTCTCCTACACTTTTTCAAAGACATAACCATGGCGGTGTACAAGCTAGAGGTGACAACTGGTGACATGAAACACGCAGGGACAATGGACAATATATACATCACCCTGTTTGGAACAGAAGGGCAGAGTGACCGAACTAACTTGGACAACTTGGGCATCGACTTTAAATCCGGCAAGGTAAGATATATTCAGAGTAACAATGTTTATAAAATAGGGGTGGGGGGCTTGTTCCTTCTTCCAGAGGCAAAGTCCAGCCATGTTTTGAGTCACTATTAGGGACTAGGCAGAGAACCTACCAGCACCCGATGCCATAATATCCCCTCTGTCAGTGCGCCCCAGGGTGGCTGTGGAGTGGGGGGCGGCATCACGGGCATCGGCAAAAAAAAAAAAAAAAAATTGCTCGTACTCATGCTGCCCCGACATCAGCCAGCACATATTGGGAATGGTACAGGCACCGATCGGTTTTCTATCACCCATTTGCTGGGAGTAAGGGCCCCCTCCGTTTGCGAGGTGCGCACAGGGAGGAGAGGGCGGGGCGGCGGGGGATTCTCTGGCTGGCTGGAGCAGCATCTAATAACTCGCAAAATAAAACAAAAATAAAACAAAACAACAAACACGAAAACACCAGACATTATGATACAGACTTATAATTTGCACCGATGTTTTTTTGAAATTCTATACGTGAAAAGTGAGCGCGAGAGCCCTCGGTGCGCCTGCCCGCTGCTGAAGTCAAAGTAAACTTCCAAATAGAGCCCATTTCATTCATAATGTTGTAAATTACCCTTGGATGCTTGCTCCCTCCTGGGAACACGGCGGGTCTGAGCCCGCGCTGGAATGGTAGCGCTGGGCAGGATGGCTGCTGTGTTTGCTTCGGATTACTCCTCATCCCCCATCCGACCCTGTGGCTTGTCACGTGTTCCATAATGTTGTGCTGTGGACATTTATGTGCTTTTTTCTGCAGAGGAGTTTTTTTGTTTCCTGTTCTCATGCTGTCCTCCCAGGACTCTTGTACTTTCCCATTGTAGTGTATATTTCAGTGGGGTTTTTTTTTTTCTCCGACCTGTATCCCCATGTGATGTCTGTGTTGTGTGTGTAAGGTCGGGGGGGTCCTATTTCACTGCAGGGCAACCTGCACGTGGCGAATAAAGCCTTCATTGATTGATTGATTGATTGATTGATTGAAATGATGCAAAAAATATTATTTTTAAGAAATATAATAAAAACTACTGGATTGAATTGTTTATGGACTATAACAATGACAAATTCTCCCCAGCCAGTGGTTTGGTACACCTTGCTAGTATTGGGGAGGGAACACTATTTTCCTTCAGAACTGCCTTAATAGAGAAAAATTCCTCTGAGAATTTGAGCCATCTTGCAGTTGCACCAGATTTTCCAGCTGTGTATCCATGATGTGCATCTTCTGTTCCAAAACATGCCAAAGGAGCTCTGATGTCTGGTAACGGTGGAGGCCATTTGAGTACAGTGAGCTCATTGTAATGTTCAAGAAGCATGTTTTAGATCATTTGAATGATGCTCAAGTGGTACTAAGAGGCCTAGAAGGTGCCAAGAAAATTATTCCCGCACCATTACACCACCAGCAGCCTGGTCCATGCTTTCAACATGTCCATGCTTTCATGTTGTATTATGCTTTCATTATGCCAAATTGTGACCCTTGCAGCAGAAATCAAGACAACTCCAATATTCACCCAGGCTTTTGATGCTCAGTTTGAATTTCAGCAGTGTTTACCATGTCTATATCCCAAAAGGAATCTAGTTGTTGCCATTTGATTGATCATATTTGTGCATTAATGAGCAGCAGAAAAGGTGTACCTAATATAGTGTCCTGTGAATGTATATTGAAGTCCACTAAATTCTGTCTTTTTTTCTCTAGCACTTGAAAGCTTTAACTTGAGTGACTGCACTATTGCAGGAGTCTCTAGCTTGCTTTCAACATGCATGTATGATAAAGTTGAATAATGCAATGAGTTTGCTTTTTAACATTTGTTTTATATTCTGACTTCCAGACAGGAGCGTACACCATAAAAACCAGTATGTCACTGGGAAAGCTTCTTCTTGTCAAGGCTGAGAAAGATCCATTTTTTCTAATCTCAGAAGATGAGTGGTACTGCTCCAGAATAGTGGTGACCACTCCAGAGGGAGACGTCGTTCTCTTCCCCTGTTACAGATGGATCTCCAGGGGAGAGCTGGTGGAGCTCAGAGGAGGGCGAGGTCTTCTAAAAAATGAAATGGCAATTCATTATAAGTTAATGATGCTAATATCATTGAATGTTTTTCAAACATTGTTGTATTTTGCTTTTGACTATTTTTTTTATTTATTTGAAACCGTTTTTATATCTCACAGCTATGAAGGTTTTTGAGGATGATCATCCTCTGCTGATTGACCACAGAAGAAATGAGCTACTAGATAAAAAGAAATTGTACCAGTAAGTTTACATGCATATTTATACTGCTAATACTCAGGGGCGGAGCTAGAAGGGTGGCATGGGGTGGCAAGTGCCACCCTAAAATGATCCCTTGCCACCCCAAGTGCCACCCCAGTTTTCCATATGACAGTGTTGTTTATTAAAATAAGATAGCATTAACAGTTTGAGCGTAGTTACAGTCAACAGTGAATATAAATGTTAAAACTGATATATTGCATAGTGTTTCCCCCCACCACCATTAACAAATGGTTCAGCCCATAGCAGGACCGGATTTTTTCTTGTTTTCAGTAGCAAGCGATGTTTATGATTGTGCCAGAGCACATTTTGAACAACACCATGGGAATTTCGCTTTTTACACAGATGTTACACTCTGGAAATGGAAGGAAGGTGAATGTTATTAACCCTCTGTGGTCCACGGACACGCTGCACCTCCAAATCACATGACTGATGTAAGCTGACATAGCAACAAGCTGCAGCCACGCAACGAGACAGAGCGAGTGAGAGAGAGCGAGAGAGTTTTTAGATGTGGGAGATTTGTGACGTTTAGTGTGGAGTGTATACTTAGTGTGTTGTGTTGTCTTGTGTGGTTGTTCTGTTGTGTAGTCGTTTTGTTTTGTGTGTCAGTGAGGGCACTAATGAATGTCACAGGGGCACATTTGCAACGTAAACACTTGTCACTAAGTTGAAAACCAGCGGAGTGATACACCTCCTGTTGTCAGGCCTGCAGGTTTATCCCTGTGCTGTTCTGTCTTTTGGTGGACAAACTTCTTTTTTACTGGCACACATCATTTGTGGGGCATCTTATTGCAACACCTGATTGTTCTCTCATTTTAGTTTTAGTAATATTTTTAAATGGTTGTACAAAATGAAAAAAAACGGCAGGTGTATTGGCTGCATTTTTAGATAAATAGTTGTATATGTTTACAAAATGTACATTTTATATTTGCATTTCAAGTTATAAAAATTTACTCAACATGTCTGTGGTTTTTTTACAGTAAAAAAAATACTACTAGGATTTTTAAGTTCTTTGTGTGATTTCAGATCAGTAATACTAATGCAGTATGTCAGTGAAAAAAAAACTAAATTCAGTTGAGCTGAAAAGAATGATACCAAACAAGGTAAGGGGAAAAAAACAAAATGAAACAATTTGAGGGTGAAATACAAATGTAAATTCAAAAGGAGTCAAAAATGGCCGGTTGTATTTCAGACCTCAGTGGGTTAATCCAACAAATCATGAAAAATTAGGTTTAAATTTTTGTTCATGACAGTGCAGATTTCTGACATTTTCTGTAATTTAAGCATGTAACAATGTGATTGTTTTCTAACAAAAAACAGTCTGAAGCTTAATTAGACTTGTGTTTGTAAATGAACCGCCTCATTTTGTGTAGCTTTCTGGATTTTATAGTTATTGGGCTACATATTTATTTATTATAAAGGCTATACAGTACATAAGATCAAAACTCACATGTTTTATGTAACTAAAGTGTGTAATTATGTGGGCTACAGACAATAATTAAGTTATAGACTATATTTATATGAAAAACGTGTATACTTACTGCATTTGAATTATTTTAACCATATGTAACCACCTGCATATGTGTTTTAAAAAAAGGCTTTGATTTTGCCACCCCATTTGATTTCTTTGCCACCCTCATGCCACCCTAAGAAAATTTCTCTAGATCCGCCCCTGCTAATACTCTTACTTTTGTGTCTTTTAACATTAAACATTGAGCTATACACATGACTTTACACTTTTCTTTTTTGTTGTTGTTTTTAGATGGGAGATCACAGATGAAAAGCTACCACACCATAGCCATTTTAAAAATGTGTCTGAGTTTCCAGCTGAACTACGTTTCTCTGCAGCCAAATCAGATGAGATGTTTCATACCAAAAGGATGATGTAAGTTAGGAATTCCATCTGTATCTTAATAGTAGCTCCAAAAAAGGGCAAAATATTTTTTTGAATTGTGAATTACTGGTCATGTATCTTGTTTAAAATTTTTCTTACTCCTCCTCACTTAGTGGTGCTGAACTGATGTTCAAGGGGCTCGCTGGATCTACTGAACAATGGAAAAACACAGATGATATGAAGAAGATCTTTAGGTTCAAAAAGACTACAATATCAGGTAGAAAACACCATCTTGGTGAAATATATCTACATCAACGGCTGACGGCGTCAATAACTGTCAGCAGCTAAACCTGAAGAAATTAGACTGTTTTATTGGGCCGTATTATTACGGAGCCCCGCAGGGGACATGGGAGAAAAAAAAATTAAGACGGACTTTTGCGAGATCTCGCAAAACTATCTCGGGATCTCGCAAAAGTTTTGCGAGATCTCGCAAAACAAACTCGGGATCTCGCAAAACTTTTGCGAGATCTCGCGAAACAAACTCGGGATCTCGCAAAACTTTTGTGAGATCTCGCAAAACAAACTCGGGATCTCGCAAAACAAACTCGGGATCTCACAAAAGTTTTAGCCACATTCTTCCCGTTAGCTCGAAGCTAACGGGAGGTCGAGACCTACTACAGCCGGGAGGAACACCACTTTCCCGGCACATCGTGCCTCGACCTCCCGGTCGGCTTCGAGCCGGCATCCGAAGAATGCGGCTAAAAGTTTTGCGAGATCTCGCAAAACTTTTGCAAAACTTTTGCGAGATCCCGAGTTTGTTTTGCGAGATCTCGCAAAAGTCCGTCTTAATTTTTTTTTCTCCCATGTCCCCTGCAGGGCTCCGTATATTATAAAGGACAGTCTAAATCTTGTTTTTCTTTGTTGTTAGCAGTGATTATGAGCAGGTACTCATTTGTAAAAGCTCAATGATTACTGACATGATAGGAAACAATATTTTTGGCCAATGTGTTTCAGAGTATGTCATGCAACACTGGAAGGATGATGACTTTTTTGGATTCCAGTTTCTGAATGCTATAAACCCAAATGTGATCAAGAGGTGCTCAGAACTTCCCCCAAACTTTTCCGTCACAGAGGAGATGGTGAAGCCATTCCTGAGAGATGGGACCTCCTTGAAGCAGGAAATGGGGGTATGAATGAAACGTAGTTTTAAAATTTGCTGTCTCCAGTTAACTTCTGAGCTTCTGTTCTCTGTTGTTTGTTCAGAAAGGAAATATCTTCATCTGTGACCAGAAGATCATGGATGAAATACCCACCAGGATGTATGATGGTCACCCTCTGCAAGTGGCAGCTGGCTTGTGTTTGTTCTACATGAACCCAGAGAACAAACTGATGCCAATTGCAATACAGGTATTTTACTAAGAGAACAGATGGCATTCATATTATGAGCTCTTTTGTGTTGCGCAGTGATGACGTGTGTGTGGAGCCACTGGTGTCATTATGCATTTAAGTTGTAGTTTTTCTCTCTTTTTGTTTGTATTTTTTCAATATATTTATTATCTTTATTTTCTTATAAATCCAGCTGCATCAACAGCCTTCTGAGCAGAACCCCATCTTTCTGCCCAGTGACTCTGAGGCAGACTGGCTGCTAGCCAAGCTGTTTATTAGAAGTTCAGATCTACTGGAACATCAAGCAGTCTATCACCTCATGAGCACTCACTTTCTGGCAGAGGTCTTTGCTATTGCTACTTTCCGCTGCTTCCCTGAGATTCATCCTCTCTACAAGGTAAAATGACACCACAAATTAACAGATGTGGTAATATATACTATAGAAAAACGTATTTCAACATTAAAAATAATTTCTTTTCTGTTAACAGAACTTCACTTTGATTTGTATTCTAACTTGTATTTGGCATTTTACCCTCTGTCTGCACAGCTTCTGATCCCACACTTCCGTTACACTCTGAACATAAACAGCGGGGCTCGCAACTCTCTTTTGGGACCTGATGGGCCTTTAACCATTGTATGCATATGTACATCCCAACGCTCTCATAGTTTTGTATTTTATATTTCCATAACTATAAATTCCAGAAACCTACCAAACTGCAACTATTTAATTACCAATAGAGTTCACTTGGATATGAGGGGATAAAAGAGCTCATGAGACGGGGTCTCTCCAGAATGACCTACAGCTCCCTCTGCCTGCCAGAAAACATCGCTGCACGAGGACTGCAGTCAATCCCCAATTTCTACTACAGAGATGATGGCCTCAAGCTGTGGAACATCATCAACAGGTCAGGATTAAATTAACTGTATGGAAATACTACAGTTTTTAAGCAACAGCATTGCAATACAGCTGCAAGATGTTCATTACTAGATAATATTAATCTGATTTTGTTAGTTTGGTACACTACACATTGCATTTATTTTTTTGCAACTACAACAATGATTAATTGATGGAACTTGGTGTTAATATGGTTTTACAATGCAAATTTAATATAAAATTGTATTTACATGCATATATTACATATTTTTACCAGCTTTGTTAAGTATATAGTGGAGCACTATTATCCATCAGACAGCGATGTGTGCAAGGACACCGAGCTGCAGGAATGGATCAATGAGATATTTACACACGGCGTCTTAGGAAACAAACTCTCTGGTAAATAATAAATACCCTTAATTATATTTGTCACATAAAGCCTAGGTTATAATGAAAAATATAGTGACTGACAGTGAGCGTTCTGTTAACAGGGTTTCCGGCATCCTTTAATACTGTTGAGGAGGTGATCAAGTTTATCACCATGGTGATCTTCACAGTGTCAGTTCAACATGCTGCACTCAATAATGGACAGGTATGACAGCACGCTATGTAATTATGTTTGATCAAGTACAGTGAGTCTTTGCATCTCCAATAAGGAATTGATTCAGCTGCCTTTTGGCCACAGAGAAGTGTCTCTATTCTATTCCATGTTTCCCTGGTTTGCATTTTTGTAAAGGATACATACTGCAGCAGATCCAGAGAAACATGGATGTCCCATCATGCGGTGATAAGCTGAGTTATCAGATTTTATGCAAACATGTGAATGTTGTCAAATTCTGACATTCTGAAACCAACTACATTTTCCAGATATTCAACTTTCACCTAATGTTATCATAAGGTGAAGCAAAAATCAAAAAACACACATTATGGCACGCAAAATCTTGGACCACATTTATCATTTATATAACTATATAAAACATTTAGTAAAATCTGCTTTGTCAGTTATTCTCTCCGACTATAATTCCCTTTGCTTTATGTATCAGAAAAACATAATAGAAGAATAATAGAATTTGCTGTAGCTCTGAAGATATTGATAGATAATGTTTAACATGAGAACAGATATCTACCCTTATTTACATAGATACAATAGCTATGTCCTTTGTTTGAAAAAATAAAGCAAGTCATTTATAAAAACTTGTTTCATTCTAGTTTGACTACAGCTCCTGGATGCCCTATGGCTCAGGCTTGCTTCACAAACCTGCTCCAACCACAAAGGGGCAGTCAAGCATGACGACATTATTGGAGACTCTTCCAAATATTGGGGAGACAGTAAAGTTTGCAGGAATGCTTTGGGTACTTTCCCACAAGTATACAGATGTGGTATGTATCTTTTTTGCTTTTCATGCTTTATTTATATTCCTTTAAAAAAAATATCACAAATAAAATATTGTTAGTCTGACTAACTAATTTTGCCTCTGCAGGTTCTGTTGGGTCAGTACCCTGAAGAACGATTCGATGAACCTACCCCGAAACAAATGATTAAAGAGTTTCAAGCAGAGCTGTCCTACCTCAGTGAAGAAATTACAGCAAGAAATTCTCGGCTTGAAGTACCCTACACATATCTGAACCC
>NW_024585297.1:0-9142 GCF_018398535.1 Haplochromis burtoni
ATTAGATAACACAGTAGATTTAATAAGCAATGATTTGCTACACCTAGCACTGCACACTTTATCAAATTCTGACATCACAATTTCAAAGCATGAACAATCATAAATGAAAGCTTGGATGATATTTTTGTAGGCTTCAACATTTGAGTTGGTCTGCATTCAAATTCTGCTTCCTAAAAATATTATCACCTACACACAGTATCATTTAATATGCTGTTGTTTTAAATATCTACATATCATATTTTTAATATTAATGGTGAACTGCTGCATTTTATTTATTTGAAGGTGGACTTTTTATATTTCGTTAATTTTTCACAAAGTGAGAAGTTAAACAGAACTGCAGGTGTAGGTTTTCTTTTTAAAAAAAAACAACCTGCACAAACAAGTGCTTGTTAAACAGTTCTTAAAATTTAACTAAAAAACTAAAATTAACTTATTCAAACAAACTTCCTGTTAAGAGATGTTATTATTCTTATATTATGTGTTTTATCCTCACTCTCTCTCTCCCTTCTGTTAATTAACCCACAGCACAAAAACACGTTTTGGGACACAGCTAATGGCGGTAAAATGGCTCCTTTGCAGTTGCCGACCCTGCTGCTTCAGCAGCTAATCAGTGGTTCTAAAATTACCTTACAACCTAAAGAATGAGGCCGTTTTAACTGACTGATTTGTGAAGAGGAGAACTAACTTCACTTTCCTAAGAGACTCAGAAACACTAACACACCGAATGAACCAAATACAACACAATAACTGTATTAAACAATCAAATGAACCATATTAATTTCATACTGGGCCTATAGCAGCTAGGCTAGGCGTTAGCGCTTAGGTTGTTAGGGTTAGCATACCAAACACTCCTTTTAAATACTAAAATTACAACGTTTCACTAAAAAAGTAGTCATTGTGTTACTTTAACATGACTTATACTTCAACTGCCTTTATAAGTCACTAACAACAACTGGGTAAATCACTCAAACAGCTTATAGACATTTAATTTCAGAGAAGAGAGACAGAGAAGCAGCGCTTACCGGTGGGGATTGAGCTGAGAGTGGACGGAGATTCAGGAGTCAGGCGGAGACGTTAAAAAAGAGGCATTCACGGGTGAAAGTGGGAAACTCCGCAATTACACAAAATTGGCATGGAAAACGTGAAAAATATATGTAAATTTAAATATTATTATACTAGATTTTTTTGCAATAAAAACAACTTTAGCAATTTAATTCTATAAGTTTAATAAATGTTTAAATAGGATTCTTTGAATTTGAAATAATGGTTAAAAGACATAAATAAACACAAAGGTCATTATGTTAAAATGTACTTTATTATGATAGATTTATTTAACTGACTGCAGTAATAAGAACAGTCTTCTTCTGAACACCAACACCAAGAGCTTTGCATTTCCTGCGAAAATGCAGTGTGGATGCTTAAAGCTGAAGCTGTATGCAAAAAGTAGCTGAAAAAGCTGAAAAGTTGCAGAAATTGTAAAAACTTTGCAGAAGCAAAAGAAGTTTGCTAAAATGGAATAACTTAGCAGAACTGCAATATCTTAGAGGAAACATAATACTTGGCAGAAATACAATAGCATAGCAGAATTTAGCAGAAATATTGTAACTTGCCAGAAACATGATAACTTCTCAAAAATACAAGAATTTAGGAGAAATAGTATAAGATAACAGAAAGAATATATTTAGCCAAAAATACTTAAACATTACGGAAACACGATGATTTAGAAAAATAGTACAACATAGCAAAAATACTGTGATTTACCAGAGACACTGTGATGAACTATGAATATTGTAATTTTAAATCAATACTATGTTTTAGCACAAATAGTATAATTTGACAGAAATACTATCATTGGGGAGAAATACTATGTTTCAGCACAAATACTCTGGTTTAGCACAAATATTATAACATAGCAGAAATACAATTATATAGCAGAAATACTGTATTTAGCACAAGTACCAAAAAGTAGCAGAAATACTATGATTTAGCAGTAATACTATGATTGAGCAGAAGTACTAAGATGTAGTAAAAGTACTTTGATTTAACAGAAATACAATTATGGAGGAGTAATACTTTAAAATGGGAGAAATATTGATACACACAAACATACACAGAGCGTAAAGGGAAGAGTATTTGTGCCATGGAGTGTTAACAAGAATGTGAGGTCCATATTAGAAAAGCTGGTAAAATCATAAAAGTTTGCAGAATTGTAATGAATGATCAATATGAATTACTGGTCTGTGATAGTGTATTAATTTGTAGGGAAAAAAACATGTTGACGAAGGGGGAATCGAACCCACGACCTCTGGCTTGCAGACTGCGCCACTGGGAAAGAGAGCGGGCGACTTGAAAAACAGGGTGATGAGCAGTCAGAATTAGATCGCGGTGAGAGGCAAAAAACGCTGTTTTTTGGAATTACAAAATGTTGTGTAACTCAAAAATTAGGTGGACTAGAAGCATAATTCTTCTACTGGCTGAATGAGCGGACTTTGGTGTACTTTGACCACGATTTTCATTGATCTTTGTACATCCGTCGCTGAGATATGACAAGGGAAGGAACGGCAGACCTCAGATATGATTGGCATGCTGGGAAGCCGTGCAGGCCCTGATATGTGCATTTGAATGTCTGAGTCCTCACAGAGGATTGGCTGCCTGGGGACCAGGAAGAAATATATAGAAATAGTATGATTAAGCATAAATCCTATAAAAAGTAGAAATACTATATTAAGCACAAATCCTATAAAAAGCAGAAATACTATATTAAGAACAAATCCAATAAAAAGCAAAAATACTATATTAAGCAATATAAATATCCTATAAAAATCCTATAAAAGGCAAAAATACTGTACTATGATTTGGTAGAAAAACTATAATTAATAAGAAATACTATATTTGGCAGAAATACTAAATTAACACAAATCTTATAAAATAGGAGAAATAGTATGATTTAGCACAATAGTAATAACTTAAAACAGAAAAATTGGAAAAGCAAAATGGACAGCTGAAAAAATGCTGAACATGCTGAGGGTCCCTCAAATATACTTGTTAAATGAAAAAAATCAGCAAAAAAATATAACAGCCACACAATCACAAATATGTACACATAGGAAACACACATGCACAGAGAGACACACACACAAGATCCAATTCAGTCAACCAGTCTAAATATATTGAATTTAATCTTAGAATGAGATCATCCCATTAAAAGGCTTTCTCTCTCTCTCTCTCTCTCTGTCACACACACACACACACACACACACACACACACACACACACACACACACACACACACACACACACACACAGGGAGAGAGAAGTAAGTTTCTAGGTCAGCCTTGGAGCTGCTGAATTTGAATCCACCAATCAGAGAGCCTGTGCACTTTTCCCGCCAAAACAGGTGTTTACACACGCAGCACAGAGAGACACAGGATTTTTGCAGTCTATTTCTCATAGATGACGACTCCCCTCAAACAAATGACCATAATTTCCTAACCGTAGGGGCTAGAACGGTCATTCTTACACCGTTTTGTTCAGAAGAGATGGGGGAATCTTCAAGTGTTGACAATTTATCATTAAAATATGAATTATTAAAGATATTTGACTTCTAATGCACCATAACTGAGTAGAGCAAGCAAAAACTGCCTTGACTTGCCCTCAAACAACGCTTTCTAACTCTAAATCTATTTGGAGTATCATATCATTCTTTCACCGTAAGAGACAGCAGGCTTTGGTGAACAATCATGGAAATTTTCAGGTCTCTGTGGAAATCCAAAAAAGATATGACGAGAGAAAAAAGTGGTTCATTTCCAGAGTTTGAAATCTGAAGAAATCTGAGCGAAGGACGAATTTCCTACCCTCAAACAAGTCAACTCATTTCAGAACGGTAATAGGTGAGAAAGAAATTCTTGAATTGTGAGCGTCAGGAGTGTCTGAAGATATACGGGACAAGCCTTATGTCTTAACTTTGCTTCGTTAAGGAGATATGACGATTCGAATATGCCTCTCATTACAGAAATCAGCGGTGATTTTGAACAACTCTCCATTGACTTTTATGGAGAGTTTTGCGACTTGTGTTGGTCTGAGGAGATTTGCCAAAATTCTATAAATCCCACAACAATGATAGTGACATTTTCGAAAGCCAGCAAAAATACCTACGTTTTGATGTATAATTTGTGGAAGTTGAGTGAAAATTGAGCAAGTAGCAAGAAGTTGTTCGGACATGAAGAGAAGACTGCAAAACCTTCAGTGGCACACTGGAAGCCAAGGCATAGCAACCATAACAACGCATGTATTTTGTGAAAAATCACAATTTTGCAACTAAAACTTTAAGAGGCATAAAAGTAAAACGTAAAAGATTTGAAAAAGCTGAATCATACCTGAATAGCCCAATAATTTGGAACATTTTAAAGTTTGAATGGTTGTTCTAGTGAAAATATGAGGAAGTAGTTAAGTTTCAGAAACAAGAAAATTTTAGCAGAATTGCAGAATTTTCCCATTCATTTCAATGGGACAAATTAAGCTTAATATTTTAAAAAGTATAATAGTGAAAAATACCAAAAGACATAGCACACATTAGCAGAAATAGCAATTTGAACGATGAAAATCGGCTGAAAATTGTGGAAGTAGTTAAGTGCCAAAAAGTGAACGGAAGTCCCAAGAGGAACTCAATAGTGTGGATGCTTAAAGCATCCACACAATAAAGAGAAACAGGAACTCAATAGTGTGAATGTCTACAGCATTCACACAATAATAAAGATAAAGAATAAAGAGAAACAGGATCTCAATAGTGTGGATGCCTATGGCATCCACACAATAAAGAGAAACAGGAACTCAGCCATGTTGGCTGTTGGTCAGTGTCAGAGTGAGTGACGAGTGACAGTCGCTTTGATTGGGTGACTGATGCCTCACTTTTTCAGACTTAAATGTAGAAACACTGTCCCTACATTATAAAGAGAAACAGGAACTCAATAGTGTGGATGCTTAAAGTATCCGCACAATTACTATTACTTTATTGTGGATTGAGTCCAGTGCATTCACAATAAGGGAAGCAGAGGATAAGGAGACTGGGTGGATCAAGTGAAGTGTGAGAGTGAAGGGTCCTTAAACAAGGAAAAGAAATGCATGTTCTGGACCATATCAAAGCCTTTGGGTTTGTATGTCTGTCTTTCCCTCTTATATTTCACTCATTGTACTTTAGTATAATATTCTGTGACTTTTACCTCACCTCTTCCACCCAGACAGTTAGGTAATGCAGTATAATATATCTAACAACGAAATGTGTCCCTATTCAGAAAACATCTTACCAAATCCATCTATTAAAAGTGTCTTGACTTTGTAATATTGGAGCTGGAGAATCCAGAGAGTCAAACAATTTAGGGAGGACAGCAAATATACAATATACCATGAGGAAAAACAGCATTTAATCTAAAAAAAAAAAAAAAGGTTGAGGATGTGTGTAAAATAGGGACAGTGTTTCTACATTTAAGCCTGAAAAAGTGAGGCATCAGTCACCCAATCAAAGTGACTGTCACTCGTCACTCACTCTGACACTGACCAACAGCCAACATGGCTGAGGCTGCCCCCTCAATTAAAAAAAAGAAAAGAAATAAAATGCCTGGAAGTGAAAGCCAGTAGCTGATTTCAACATAGTTAAGAGCTTTGCAATCAATGAGGAAGGGATGGTTTTTAAAGCTTAAGCCAAAGTACAGCCTCTTCTCACCTGATTCATTTTATCTTTGGCTTCCTAACAGTAATTCTGTATTAATCCTTGAATCTTATGAATCCTTAATAGAGTTCAATCTCTATTTTTAATCCTATGTTTACAATGTGTAAGAAGTGAGAGCTGACTTCTAATTCAACAACATTAAATGAAAGGTTAACACTTCTATGCTTGCCTTTTAATCAGTAGGAACGTGTCAACATTCACAGTTTAAGGTGTGAAACAGGAACTGATGTGTCTTTACACCTTACAGCTTAGACCAGAT
The DNA here is from genome assembly GCF_018398535.1 of Haplochromis burtoni. Lineage (NCBI taxonomy): Eukaryota > Metazoa > Chordata > Actinopteri > Cichliformes > Cichlidae > Haplochromis > Haplochromis burtoni. Next base: position 5,985 of record NW_024585297.1, read on the forward strand.
GTCATCAGATTCTCTTATCAGTATAAGAGGAGCACCAAAACAGGGTGTGCGCACTTTAGACCGTATTACTCAAAGTATGCTTTCACCAGCATCAACATCCATCTTCATATATATTTTTTTGTACTCTCAGTAATGACCCTAAATCGCAGATGTCAAGTACCAGGAAAATGTAGTAAAAGCATCAAAAAGCTGGATGATGTGGCCCAAAAGGCATGCCAGCTGACTCCAGGTATGCAATGTGCATCTCAAGCATGCAGGGTTACTTCTCTGTAAAAAAAACAAAAAAACAAAAAAAACCATAAATAAAAAATAAAGGGGGACACAAAGTTTTGGCATGGTTTTAAAGACCATGTCACATTTGAATTCACCTTTTAACCTGCCTCTGTTCTTTCCTTGTGCATCTCTGGACTGTCTTCTACCTTTTAGAAAGCTCACTACATCCCACTCAAGCCATTTGAGCTTATAGAAGAGAGAGACTTTTTCTCCAGTGCTGGTAAATTCCTGTGTTATAGCAGCCAAAACAGCAAGAGAAAAACACCAAATGACAAAAATAAAATAATAATAGTAAGTAATAATAAGTCAAATAGAATAGCTAAATAAAATAGAATGACAAAAGAAAATAAGAGTAAGGTAAAATGACTAGCAAGAACTTAACTGGTAACTTAACAAGTAAAAAATCGAAATGCTATGTAAAACATTGAAAATGACACATAAAACAACCGCAGCAAATATCAAATGACACTGAAGTGGTTCACTATAACCAGTTTAACGTGAAATGAACAGTGCAATGAAGTGATTAGCATCTCATCTTCTCTAGTGTGTCAGAGGAGATATAGCTCGTGCCAACTCTTTCAAATAGATATTTATTTTAGAGGAAGAGGACAATGTCACAGAGGAGGCAAGTACAGCAGGAAGTGGTAAGTGAAGATTGTGCTTGTGTGTTAAAAAAATAAAATAAAATTCCTGTTTCACTGTGTGGGCGCACAGCAGCATGCTGGCACAAGCCACAGTCTCCCTAAGACACTTTACAACGTTACAGTGACATCCTGACTCTCATGAGTGTCACAAAAAAAGACAAGCGTTCTCCTGGTTGCACTTTTCACCTGCTGCTTGGACACGTTGCCACTGAAAACTGCCATTTGGTTTGGTTGTTGTTGCAGTTGGGGGCATGGGTTATTTGGAAAATATGAGTGAAGAGTGATGAAAACCCTTTTATAGCTTTGTGAAAGAAATGGGTTATGTAAAGCAACATAATGTACATTTCAATTCCTTTAATTTTAAATATGTTTATATTGTCTATCCTGTAAAATAGTCAGATGTCTATTCATATTAATGTACAGAATTCACCTGCTTGCTGCTACTACTGCACATTCACCCAGTGTATATACTATATATATATATAATGTTTTTCCTCTACACCCCCCCCCCAAAATTTTTTTGCACATGTCGAGGAGCGTGTCAGGCTACATTTCACTGTGTGTTATACTTGCATAACTATGCATGTGACAAATAAAGAACCTTGAACCTTGAACCTAATGCAACTCCAGTTCCCAAACAGGCACTACAATATGTAAAATGCAAAGAAATAAAAAAAACAGAGTCCAATGGGTTGTAAGTCTCATAAACACATTTTATTCACAGTAGAAAAGAAAGCAATCACATGGTTAACTGGAGAAAATGTATAATTATTTAAAAAATATTCACTGATTTTGAATTTGGTGGCAGCAACATATCTCAAAAAAGCTGTGACAGGGCCATGTTTACCAGTGCGAAGCCTCCCCAAATCATTTAACAGCCCGTTCCTCTTTAGTCCAGGAGATGCAACATCCATTTTTAAAAGGTTTTACCCCGAGGAACGTCATTTCAAAATCGTTCCACAATTTTTTTCAGATTTTGATGAACCTCTGCCTATCTTTACTTTTGAGAAACTCCACCGCTCTGAGATGCTCTTTTTATATCCAATCACCTTGCTTACCTGCTGCAAATCAACCTAATTAGATGCAAATGTTCCCATAGCTTTTTCTGTTTAGCATCGCTTTCTTTTCCAGACTTTTTTTTTTCTCCACCTAAACTTTTTTGAGATGTGCTGCTGGTACCAAATTCAAAATGACCTTATTGTTTTTGCTTACAGTGATAAAAAAAAACAACAATTTTCTCACTTTAAATATTTAATATGTTTTCTGGGTTCTTTTATAGATAAAAGTGTGTTTATGACATTTGCAAATCATTGCATTCTGTTTTTACTCAATACAACATGTTTTAAAATGATTGTCGGGGCACTGTACTGATATAAACTACACTTTATCCTTTATTCTATTGCAACACATTTTACTTTAAAATGCTATGTATTTTAAAAGGTTTCTATGCTGCCTATCCTTACTTTCAAGATACTTCAGTGTGCCCACAGTACCTGGCATCTGCTATATTTCACAAGTCCTGAATCAGTGACTTAATCTGATAGGCTTATAGCACTGTGCAATGTCACATAGATTGTCTCTTCAAGTACGTATGCACCAAAGAAGAATGCTAATATTAAAAGTAAAAAAGGAGAAATTTCTTCAAAGTTGACATGGACAAAGGACTGGTTAGAGGCATAATAAACTCTTGAGTATAAGAGAAGCGAAGGACACTTAGCTGAAAAGGGTTCAAGAACTAACGTGAACAGCAACCCTATCAGAGAGGAAGTACAGAGAGAAACAGATCTGAAAGAAGCGGATCAACAACCCTCCCTGCTGCAGAGATCATTAAGACTTATTCTGCTGCATGCAGTTTGCCCAGTACTTCATTGAGAGGGACAGTTAGATCATGCCCTTGTAGAATTGCAGCACAGAGTGCACTTGGGACTGCAGTGCAACAGCAAGCTCCTGTCACATTAAGTCTTTTCACATGACGCTTCCAGGGACTGCAAAAGCAAAATACAACTGCACATTACATAGTCTCAGCAGATGCTGGAAGTTGGCAATGTAAAAGAGACTTCACCCACAATACACAAGAGGCTCAAAGTCAAGATATATAAACATAGTATATTTAGGATCCACCCTGTCAACAGAAATGTTCATTGTATAAAATGATTTGCTTTGGCAAATCTATTTTAAACAACATGTCTGTTAGATAGTGTTGCAGACTTCTGCTGAACTACACTGAGATGCTTAGTGAAG
>NW_024585298.1:0-9124 GCF_018398535.1 Haplochromis burtoni
TTATTTTTTACAATACTTTTTATGGAGCAGTTTTCTTTTAAGTCCCATGTTTAAGTAGAATTAATGTGAAGTTGGATTTTCCATGACTGTTTTGACAATCACCTGTTTTTCTAGGTGACTGCAGGCTGAAATGGCTGTATGTGCAAGGTATCTACATATCAGAAGACAAATGTGCAGAGATGTCATGTTTGGTGCTTACAGACACCACACTGCATTTTGGGATTTCATAGATAGTGTTGTGATACTTTGTAGTTTCCAGTGATCACTGTCACGCTGATTCGTTTTACTGTAACCTTTTTATTTCTTTCAGTGCACATCATTCTCTTGTTATGCCAGATCTGCAGCAGTGTGAGAGGGCAGAAGGTAACGGCATGCTTTTCCTCTACATACCATAGACGTCGGTCTGATGGCATAATAGTTACAAAAACAATCTGTATCTTTTTTCCTTTATCGCAGTAATTTTTTAGCCTAAGTGTAAAAATCTGTTCTGGGAGGGTCTCAAACTGTGGTCTTCAGTGAGTTCAGCAAAATGATTCACGTCAGCCTTTGTTGTCTTTTTACTGAAGAAAGCCTTCCCTTTGTGCACGTGGACAGTAGTCCGAGCATATGAGATCAGTGAGATCATCTTCTCTGCTTATTTCCAGGTATAAAATACCTGGAATGGGTGTCAGATTTTGTTTCTAAATACAAAAACAAGCATTTAAGCTTGAAGAATCCAGCTGGTGCCATGCTGAGGATAGCAGGGCTGGAGGACACCATGTACAGAGGGAAACATGATGAAGTGAACGGCTGGGGAAAATTCTACCTTCCCAAGATCGTAAACATGCAGGTCATCGGTGTGGTGGAGGGCACCTCGTGTCCATGTGACGAGCTCGTGTTGATGACCTGTGAGGACAAAAAGCTGTACGCCTACGATGGAGAGGAGCTGCATCTGGTGGCTTCCAGTTTCCAGCAACTACGTGACAAAGACCTAGAGTATCCAGCATCCAAGAGCTACTACAATGGAGAGGCCTTCAAAGATATGGTGAGAAGTTCGAGTGTTAAGAATAAGACCTGCTGGTAGAGATCGATCACCTGACAGGTTCTCTGTATTGTGTTATCTTCTGTTTAGACTGAAAAGGACTGGGAAGCAGTGAAGATGGGAGGCGTGGGGAGGAACCTGGAGGGAGAGCATCAAAAGCTGGTGAAGGAAACCAAGTCGGCGTTCTTAAAAAGCCTAAAATCATAGGTGGGTATCCATCCCAGCTTAGAATTAGTCAGAGATATACAGTTATCAAACAGTTAGGTGAATAAACAACACTGAGACACTTGGAGACTGTTAACGTGCTGCACGGGTGAGGACTCAGAGAAAGACTCACACAGTGCAGTAGTCGTTTTTATTTATAGTAGCAAGCAGGGTGGAACAAGCATAGCAGTTTCCTTTAATTTTGCATGTGTGTGTGCGCTAATCTCTTGCGGTAAATGTCACAGGGTGAGATTCCTGTTTCTGCAGACAAAGCTGTGGGTGTTGTATCTGTGCAAGGGAGCGAGTAGTACATTTCGGTCTTTCCTATAAGAGTAAAATATGAACATATACTTTAATGCAACATAAAACTCATAAAAGCGTTTCTTCCTTAACAGAATTAGATCCAGGATTGAAGCCTTTATGTTTGACTGCAGTGGTTGAAGCTCTTTCCTTGTTATCCATCACTTCAGTAAAGCACAGCTGGTGTTTGCTGTGATGGAGAAACATGACATGTTGTGTTTCAGAGTGGTTGATGTGGATAATCATTGAGGTTGTTGTTCTCTTAATAATACTTTTTTTTTCTTACAGATTCTGGTATTTGGCCAAAAGAGCTTCAGGTTTTTGGCTTCAACAGCTTGAAAGCAAACATCTTCAGTGGCATGAAGTATTACTGCATGAGCCCCTCTGACCACACACTAACGCTAAAGCAGAGCTGAATGTGTAAAATTATACTGATTATATTCTCCATGGAATTCTGATCTGTTTTATTTCTCCACCCAGATTGTATTTATTAGATGATAGTATCTGCTAAAGGAGGAAGAAAGTATTTTTTGATGCTGTAGTTTATTACTGCAAGTGTCACAACATCAACAGGAAGAAAAAAAAAAACAAAAAACTAATGAAGTATCAGTTACACGTGATAATGACAACAGGAAAACTCCACCCAATCACAGCATGTCTGATAACAGGGCCAGTTTATTCTTAAGTAAATGTTTCACTTCTTGATATCAGCTGCTCTCTGTGTGACCTTCACTTCTTGCTCCACTGCTCATTTCACCCTCCTTACTTACACTAACATTAATAAATATGAATACTGAATAATTAAAGTGATCAAAGTTAACACTGTTTGTGTGGATTATTTTCTGACATTATCTACAGAACACCTGCAGTGTTGTATGCTGTTTAACAGTACTGCACAATGCTGCAATGCGTTTGTTCTTTCCTGTTACAAATTCAGTGAGTGCATCTGAAACTGTTTTTATAAACTAAACAAGAGTGAGCATAATAGTACATATTATAAAGGTACTTGTATTCATCTCACTGTTTCATCCATAAATGTACCTGACAGTTACAGTACCATAGAGTAGTTTTAACAGTACTTTAAACATAATGCATTAGAACAATACAAACAACATTAAAGATCACGGGTGTGCAGGGTAAATGGAGCTGTTTTTTAAAATTATCTTTATTTGGATTGGACAAGAAAAAACCATCTGCATAGCAGTATATGAATAACATGGGAACAAAGTCCTTCCAGGTTTTAGATTAAGTCCAGGAGAGCAAATGATAAACAAAGTGATCAGCGGGTGCATATTAACCTCCACTAGCTATTACTAGGAGAGTTGCTCGCATGCTCTCCCGTGGAGCTGTTTTCTACAGTAGAGTAAGAGTCCAGTGCAGGGCTGGTCTTCTTTAAATCACATGAGGAACCATTTTAAGGCGGAGGCTGCACGCTCTGTGCTTTCCGTTTCATTCTTAGACTGCAGCAATGGTGAGTAGCAGCTTTTCACTTCTTCACTGTCATCTTCTCTGCCACCAATGATAGTTATTTTATTCTGTCAATATTAAATAATGTTTTCTCTCATGTTTAAAATAGGCAAAGAGCAAAACAGGTATGTCTGCAGATTCTGCTGAAGCCAAAGTTATCAGATCTCTTGTGTTTTTAAATCCCTAACAGCTCAATCATTATCATTTTAGAAAAGAAGAATTTCTGAAAACTCAACAAGGTTTCAGAGAAAATGCCTACAAGATTATCATGAAGATGGATGACTGGTCTAACATGGCTCCAGGAAGTAAACACTTAGTGGATGAGGTGGGTTAATTTTGGCACCTTTAACACTGTCCTGTTATGTCACTTGTAACATTAAGTAAATGTGTTTTCCCTCAACAGATTCTTCACAGCATCTTCTTTTTGGGCAAAATCAATAAAATCCCTTTTTCTCCAGAAGAAATAATCTCTGATGGTGATATTTTGAAAGCCTTAAAGGAAAAATTTCCCAGACCTTTTCAGTTCTATCTGACTCAGCTTCCCAGACGGAGTCCGTTCTCCTGTGTGCTCGACATGGTAAGATGACTGTTCTCACATTTTCAGTCAATCTGTCAAACTTCCGTTTTAAAGAAAGTAAGAAACAAAGATGGATTTTTGCTTGTTGATTTGAAATTAGATATATTTTGAACTATTCCACTCCATCTCTTATCTAAATAAAAAGCATCCAATTGTCCTGCATAGCTAAATAACTCAATAGACTAAACATCTTGATCAACTATATATTAAAAGAAATCACAAAATCTCATGAATTAGAGTCAGATATTTATAAAAATATTAGTTACAATATAAACAAATGGAAGTTGATCATTTCTAGGATGCTGGTGTAACATTTAGGCTGTATTTGTAACTATTTCCAGATTGTCCTGCTGAAGAATCCAGAGAACGAAGAGCAAATAAGAAAGAGTCTGCAAGAACTCATCAAAAACCTTGCTCCACTTTTTCTGGTCTCCTCCACCATCTGCATTTCCCAGAAATCCAAAACTGACCAAAATTCAGAGAGGTACTACGGAGTCTCCATGTCCACCAACGGTCCTAACCCGGGGAAAATTGTGATTGCTGCCTCCTGTCTTAGCAAATGGGATGAATATGTATCTGGTGCAGTGATGACCTATTATCCAAAAAAGGTCAAGAAAGATTACTTTGATGGAACCATTGAAGTACCTGGAGACATCAGGTGTGAGGCATTTAATCTCAGTAATGATGAAAAATTGAACTCTTGCAGATCATGTCACAATTTGTTTGGCTTGAACACAAAAGAAATAAAAGAGTGGGATTATGGTAACTGTGCTGAACCCGAGAGCCTGAGCAACTTGCTTACAAATGAGGAAGAAGTTAAAAATAAAACACATGTGCACGAACACTCAGCTGAAAACAGGCAGAGAGCAGAGGAAGAGGTTCGTAAGGATCTTATGAATGTGTTGCGAACAATTCAGTTTAAGACATGGACAGGTGAATTTTACACCCCAGAATCATAAGGTGCAGAGGTGACCTGATACATCTGCTTTGGTCTGATTCTGATGAATAAATGATGCTCTGACAGAATGAGTGTGGATTTGCTCAAACTGTTTACTCTCCAGCTCCGTATAATGTGCTTGTTAGAAATTATATGTAATAATAAAATCAGGCTTCTACGTTTTAATGCAATATGAAGCATGCGAGACAGCAATTATTGGGAAGAAACACATCTTTATACTGGTCTATACCCAGGATCACATGAAGTAAAAACAAAAAAACCATTTTTTCCTTTTATGATCCCATCTATAACCTCTTTCATAAGCGCTACACATGTAGTTATAATAGTTGTAGCAGTTATAGCACTAATTATATTTCTGCATTGTAAAATCTAACTTGTTTCAGTTTAATCCTGTAAAGTCTCAACCATGAAATAATTGACAGAAAACTCAACTGGAGTGCTTATTGAACCTTCTAACAAATAAAATAAATAAACTGCATATGTGAGTTGTTTTGTTTTTTTGTTTTTTCCCCACATCCAGCATTTTTGTGCAATTTATTGTTTTTAACATTGTGTGTCTGCAGATTCTACTGATGAATTTATCAGAGCTGTGACGGGTTTTTAAATCCATAACTGCTCATTCATTTTAGGAGAGCAGAATTTCTGAGAAATCAACAAAATAAAATAAAAAAAAAAAAAAAGAATCTTGAAGGCATTTCTTGTCAGGGCTCTGTGTGCGCTCTGTGTGCGGGCAGGTGGAAATGTGGATTCAAATGCAGGACTCAGAGACTAAATGTAACTAAAACCACAGCTTTTATTGCTGGTACGAAAACAAAACGAAGTGAACACAGAATATGGAGACCAAAAACACACAGGCATAATCTGAGGGTACGACGCGACACTGAGCACAGGAAAACACAGGGCTAATATACACAGGGTGGTAATCAGCGAATGGGCAACAGGAGGGAGACACAGCTGGGAGAGATCAGGGTTAACGAGACGGGGGGAACCAAGCTGCACACACTAACATAAGACAAAGACTTTCACAATAAAACAGGAAACATGAATTACTAAACAAGCATGCAGACTTTACACTGAGAGACAGACAGACAGAATGACACATGGAACCTGAACTAAACTAAACGTGAGATATAACTGAGAACAAATCCTTAAGCACGGATAAACAGAAACAAGAAATAATCATCATCATCATCACTACAAGAATAAGAAAACAATCCATGAAGCAGAATTAAACCGAAATATAATAAACTCAAAATACTGGGTCCAATGGACCCAGAACCGTGACATTTCTGCCTTCAAGATACTGAAACAGATGCAGGAGTGGTGTAACATGCCTCAAGGAAGTAAGAGGTGGAAGGAACGCTTAATGGACTAGGCGGGTTAAACTGCAAGCTTTGGAAACAGGACCATTGTGCAATCTGTAATTTAACAATGAATTCATGTGCTTTCACTTAGCAGACTCTTCACAGCATCTTCTTTCTGGGAAAAAACAAACCTCCCTTTTTTCCCCCAAGAAGAAATCATCAGGGATATTTTGTCAGGCTTAAAGAAAAAAAATATCCCAGGCCTTTCGACTTTTATCTGACTCAGCTTCCCCGGCAGAGCCTCCAGTTTCATGTCATGTATAGTGCAGAGTACTTTCATACTGATGAATTCAAAAGCTGAAAAACCTAGTGTACATTATGTTTCAGCAACAAACAGTGAAGAGTCGGGCACTTTTTAAAGGATCTGTAGATTGCAAACACAAAGCTAAAAGACTTAAGATCCTTGAGGATATCAACACAACTCCAGGGAGGTGATACTCTTTATTACTGTGGAGTTCATGGATGTGCAAATATCCACAATGTTGACATCTTCTTAAACAAGGATTGCATTCAGCAGATGCTTTGACAGATTACGTTTTTGATTTCAAGTCTGAGATAACAATTAAAATTGTTTTTGTGACCTTTGTCTCTCCCTGTGTGTAAAAAAAAGTAATGGCCTCATTTATGTCCTCAAGAAACATAAACCTTATGTGTCTCTAGCCAGTACAAAACATCACAGCTTAAAGTTTAAACTTGTACGCACACCATGACTTAACACCAGCGATGTGGCAGCACGAGAGTCATAGCAATAGCGATAGATTTATTTAACTGATAGCATTACTGCTGTTCTTTTCCCACATTTTCTATCGTTTTTATTATTGCATGTGGTGTTGTTATGCAATTAAATTTAGTATAAAAATGTTCAACCTGTGCAGATACACAGGTTTCTTTTCTTTTTTATTTCATTGACACAATTGCTACATTTCATTTTTAAATGAATTACATCACCCTTAATTTAACACAGTAACACAAAAGCTAACCAATTATGAACCTAATAAGCTTATAATATCCTTATATTTCTAAATAACATTAAAGCTACACTCGTTGACACAGTTGTAATTAGGCATAAATCCATCTATTCTTAATTCACTGAAAATAAGCAACTGTTAAAAAAGAAAATTGGTAAATGGTATGTATGAATTTTTTATTTTTTTAAAGCACTTACTTTCATTTTAATGACTGTGGAATTTAATTTCTAGCAGATCTTAGTTGGCAGTTGACTGTATCTGTAACCGTTTCCAGATAGTCCTGCTGAATAATCCAGAGAATGAAGAGCAAATTAAGCAGAGTCTGCAAGAACTCATCAAAGACCAAGCTCCACATTTTCTGGTCTCCTCAACCATCTGCATTTCTCAGAAATCCTGTTCAAAGAGGTACTACGGAGTCTCCATGTCCACCAACGGTCCTAACCCGGGGAAAATTGTGATTGCTGCCTCCTGTCTTAGCAAATGGGATGAATATGTATCTGGTGCAGTGATGACCTATTATCTAAACAAGGTCAAGAAAAATGACTTTGATGGTACCACTGAAGTACCTGGAAACACCAGGTGTGAGTCTCAGTAATGATGAAAAAAAAATGAACCCTTGCAGATGAACTTAGTTGTGATTTATCACAAGTTTGATAAATAAATCAAACTCTGCTGTTATAAGTTTGGACTTGCTGTAATCACAGATTCAAACACAGCACACTTTATTACCTCAAACTCTTTACTCTGCAGCTCCTCATAATCCTGAATCCTTTCAATTAAATGATAATAAATGTTATGCGGAAGTGTGCAAAGTCGGAAAAAGGTGTGTTGATCGTCCTGTTAATTAGAAAAGCAGACTGTGATATTAACCCAAGTTCCAAGGTACCGACTGATAAAAAGGCAGGAATAAAGCTGGAATGTTTCTTCGATTTAAGAGCTGCTGAAGAGGAGACTGCTCGCCTCGTCTTAGAGCTATTTACTCAAAATTTATACATTTATAATAAAATCTAGGCCTTTATGTAACTTTTTAAATCAGAAGTCACAATGAGACTTCCCCAAGTGATGACTTATATTATAAAGTAATCGGGGTTTTTTAAGTTTCATGCTTAAAAATAGTACAGCTGAGGTATTATCTTAATAACCGTGCATTCATAATTTGTATATATTGGCAAAGACACATCAAGTGTTTAAAATAAACATTAATGACATTTTCCCTCCACTAGTCTGAAAGAAAACATTACAAAGAATGAAAACAGCTCCAAATCTTATATTTTTCACTTTCATGCAGCTAAAAACGACAGAAGCAGCAAGTGGACGCAGTGTTTATCCCCCTTTGTGTGTTTCTTTCAAGCGAAAAATCTGTATTGTCACATTGTCCCCAAAAAGTCTCACCAGTTTTATGCTTTCCATTAGCGCAGAGGTGAGAAACTCCAGGCCTCAAGGGCCGTTGTCCTGCAGATTTTATATATTTCACCCTGGGCCAACACACCTGAATCATTAGTTCATTACCAGGCCTCTGGAGAACTTGAAGACATGTTGAGGAGCCCAAAAAGGTTGATTCTGTTCATGTGGACGTAGCGTTTTCAGTGGGAGAAACATTTTGTCACTCATCCAAGTGACTTCTCCACTCTCAGTCTGTTGAGGAGGTAATTTAGCTATTAAATCAGCTGTGTTGGATCATGGACACATGGAGTTCACCCCCACTCTAGCGGGGGTTGCCACTGGCCATGTGCACCACTAGATGGCAGCACAATCATTTCAGTTAAAATTTGCTGTAAGAGGCAAATCAAAGTAATTTTTCCAGCTTATGTAAAACTATTTTGCTCCTGGCAGCCACAGGAGAAACACATTTTCACATCCCACCCTGGATTTGATTGGACTTTGGAAATAACGTGTAATCCTAATAAAATGTCCTCACGCTTGTATTGCAATCTTACAGATCCTGCTCCTTGAGCTAAGGCCTATCCCTTTAACTGCAAACAATGTGAGGAAACATAAAGAGTCTTTACTTCTTTTATGGGGGAAAAAAAAAACTCATTGTGCAACAGGAAGAGCAAATAATTCACCTGTCATCAGCGTTGAATCTAATTTTTAGGGGTACTCAGAGGAGAGGTACCAATCCATATCAGAGTAGAATGGACTCCAACATCCTTGATATATCATTATCCCTACCACCAACATAGCATTCAACCAGACATGAAGGAAAAAATATACCCCAAAGATATACTTATTAAAGGCCATATCGCCCCAGCTCTATATTGAACT
>NW_024585299.1:0-1690 GCF_018398535.1 Haplochromis burtoni
CCAGGCTCAACGTATGTTGAAATCTCAAGTTTCTACATCAATCACATGGGTAAAGATAACAAAATACCCCTTTTTAATTTGTAATACTTCAAAGTAATAGGTCCGAGGTCGGATCACACAAATTAGGAAACAATTTTTTCATATACTACACACTAATAAACACACAAATGTCAATTTCTTTCCTAATTTTCCCCTTGCCTTTTAGGGGGAGCCGTGTTTTTGTTTTGTTTTTTCTTTTTTTTGAGTGCTTCTGATTCTGCATTGGATGGGGTGGGGCTAGTTTTTGACAAAAAATAAGTTGCAAAATGCAAAAATAAATAAATATCTTTCTTTTAAATAGTGAGCTTTAAATGAAATGTAGAGTTAGCATCCAAAGCCAGAGGCCTGAAAGGAGTTTTATATGAAAATCTTTACTTATGATAACTCTGGCTTCATTCCTCTGTTCATTCAGGTTTTTTGTGAACATTCTTACTGACACTGTTTTCAGTATAATAGAAAACAAAGAACAATGAGATCAAATTTGTTCTGATGAACTTGACATTCTAGATTCCAAACAACTGACATAACTAAAGCAAAACATCCGGCATCTAAATCTTTAAATACGTGAACAGCGCCAGTCAGTCAGTCAGTCAGTCAGTCAGTAAGCAGCTATTTCCAGCTCAGGTAAAGAGGAGTCCTCCAGCTCTGAAGTCTTGAATCTGAGGAGAACCTAAACCCAGTATCCCTGTTGTAAGTCTCTCTGATGTTTCATATTTCATATGCTGTTTGGTTTAGACATTCTGCTAACAAAACATGAAACAGTTTTGTTTTCAGTCTATATTCTGTTTTTGTGTTCATGGACATAAATATTCACATTACAAAAAAACACATATTTAGGTATTGTCTTTCATAAGGATATTTTGTCCAGATTCTTCAGGTGACACAGTAGCAACCAAGAAGATCCAGCTTTAAAAGATATTTTAACATTTGTGCACTATATTAACCAAGACCATGACCCTATTCTAAATAATAACACATTCAAAAATAACACAAAGAAAGAAAATCACCCACTGCAGACATGTACCTGTGCAGTGCTCAAAAATCCATAATTAATGATGCAAGCATCTGCTAAATGCTGATTGGTTAACAAGTAGGATAGAATAGGTAAGGAGGAAACAGTGACATTCACCAGGAATGGGAGAACCATGGAAAAAACTTCAAAGATTGAAAACTACAGCATGAAAAGCACAGACAGTGGTTGCAGTGGACACTTTTCATTGTTTTTAACATTTGATTTCACTTAAGATTTCTTTATGTTCGAACATCAATTTTCTCTGCAGCTGGCTGACAGACCAACAACAGCACAAGAAACGGTGGTCTAAAGATCCTTTCTGCATCTGACAACACAGCTCTCTACAACCAGACTGGCAGAAAGTAAATGTGTCACCCACGCTGAATCATAAGTCTTTTTAGGGTCTACTCATTGGCAAAACTTTTCCTTGTAAGTTGCTCAGCTATATACTCTTAATTATATTTCATAATTCGTAATTCGTTTAGGTCTTTCAAATGACATTGAAGTCAGTGATAAACATAAAAAAAATATAAAACATAAAACATAAACATAAACATCGTCTTTCAGCCTTTCTTACCTTGGCCATGTCTCTGAGTATTGCACACCTTGTGCTTTTGGGCACTCCAGTGATGTTGCAGC
>NW_024585299.1:1710-4529 GCF_018398535.1 Haplochromis burtoni
CTTTTCCTTGTAAGTTGCTCAGCTATATACTCTTAATTATATTTCATAATTCGTAATTCGTTTAGGTCTTTCAAATGACATTGAAGTCAGTGATAAACATACATTTTGTGGGGAATTTTTCAGAAAACAGCATTTCTGGTTGGCCATTCCATGATTGGTTTTAACATCTGTGCCATTACAGGCTGCCAGTTTCTTAAAATATTAGAAATCACAGTGTCTGTTACGTTAAATCAAACGGTAATGCCCTTGTTACTTATGCCCATACACATTTTCATTAAAACAAGCTGCAAACCCATAATAAATTTATTCTTATAATAAGGTTATGTTAAGCCTAATAATCTCTAATATGTTTCATCAGTGCGTGACATTTGCATGTGATTCAGCACATCGTGCACTCTAACAGTGTTGATGTGTAGGTTACATTATGTGATAAGTTGTATATAAAGGTCTGTCATTAAGCGAATTACATAGACTAAACCTCAGAAATGCATCACTGTGCTTTGCAACATGAAATCATGAAATCACAGTGAGCCAACACCAAGTGAGAGCCAAGAGGAATAAATGCATATTTACTAGTGGTGTGCTATACTGCAAATGTTGGTATCAGCTAGTACTGATACCATTACCGACACTTGTACTTCTAAGTTATAAAGCAAGCTTATGTGAAGAAGAACAGTGTGTCATGACTTATGACATGAATCATCATCAGTTTACAAATTCTGAACACACTTCAATGGCCACTAAATCACTATAATTAGTTAAGAGAAAAAAACCTGAAAGACACTTTTTCATCCATTTTTGTGAAATTTATTTGTTTTGCTGCTGTTTTCACACAGCTGATATAGTATGAGGACAAACTCCTTTGACTTCCTTTGTATGTTTTCTCATTTTCAAACAGTTCAATCATGTGATAAATGCAAACATACCCTAAAACTAACTCTGATTTATTTATATTGTGCTTGTTTATTTAGAGACTATGGATCCAAGCAAACAACTGGGTTCTCTCAGGTATGAATGATTGATTACCCTCTAACCAAAGGAATATATTACTTAGTATATAGCATAGCTTAGCACAAAGACTGGACTCTGTTAGCCTAGCTTTATCAGAGGAAAAATAAGCTCTTCTTTTAATCTGGTTCAAACGGTACTAGAACCTGACAATTGCAGGATAAGAGGTTAGAGATGCTATAATCATGTGGGTTTATCAAAAGGTTAGACTGTTCCCTTATCAGTCTACGACAATATAAGCGTGATGTCCATGTTAACATGCTAACAGAGAATGCTTGTCTGACCCCCCTTCTCCTTTCAGAGTGGGAAGTGTGGAAGACAAAGATCTTACATCAGAGATCAAGAGGCGTAAGTCTGTTGTTAATTTGATTAGTGGAAACAAAGCAGCACATATTCAACCCAACATCACTAATTCACATCTCTGATATCAGGAGTCATCATCCTAGTGTCAATCGGTGAACAGATGATGGATCAATAACTCCAGCTGGATTGTGTTTGTTCTCTCCAACAGATTCCTGTAGACTCACAATCGACACAAAATCAGTGAGCAGGAAACTCGAACTGTCTAACGGAAACAAGAAGGTGGCCTATGTGGGGGGACATAACCTACATCGTTTCCATAGACACGGATTTCATTCTCCTCAGCTGCTGTGTATAAACGGTCTGACTGATCGACATTACTGGGAGGTCGAGTGGAGTGGAGATGTTTACATAGCAGTCAGTTACAGTGGAATCAGTAGGAAAGGAATAACTGGCAACAATGAGTTTGGATCAAATTCTCAGTCCTGGGCACTTGTAGTAAAAACGGGTTCATCCTCTGTCATTGCAAAGCACGATAACACAGAAACACCCATCGTCTCCCACAACAGATTTAACAGAGTAGCAGTGTATGTGGATTATGCTGCTGGCATTCTGTCCTTTTTCAGTGTTTCCTCTGACACTCTGATCCACTTCCACACATTCAAAACCAGATTCACTGATCCTCTTTATCCCGGATTTGCAGTCTTCCCTGGTTCCACAGTGATTCTGCCCTGAGTTTAATCTAAAGAGTTTTGTTCTGTTAGAGAAACGATGACTGTTGAACAAATAGTTCAGTGTATATATATATGTATATGTATATATATATTTAAATATATTTACAATATTATAGTTTAATCTTCATGAAGAGAATCAACAAACCTCTGAGGTTTGTAGTGGTAGTATTTCTTTTACTGTATGTCAGCAGTTGGATTGTTATTTGCTGTTCGTTATGTATGTTGGTGACTGTAAATTACAGTGCATTGCCTTGTCACAACATGTGCTAAACAGAAGCCATGGTTTATGGCTTGTCAAGCTAGCAAAGTATGAGTACTCAAAAAAAAGTCAGTCATCACTTTCCCTTTTCAAGAGATTTTCAGAGAATGTGGCAGAGCATCCAAACCATACAAGGCCCCAGCACGTATGGGCATTATTGAGGCCTCTCTACCAGGCGCACTTGTCATTGTGTTAACTGCGTGTGTTGTGTTGTTTTTGTGTTACTGGAACTAATTATCATTAAAGTGGAGTTATATTTATAATATACCTGCTTGCATGTGGTTTATTTCCATATACTCTATTTTAATGAACATTTTATATCACAAGCATCATAAAGTGAGTGTCAGTAGTAAGTAACACCCTATCAATAGAATTTTGAAGTGTGTGTTTAATACATATACACTCTTCATATTGCCGACTTCCTTGACTCACACACTGCCACACTTAGCATAGAGCATACAAGTATGTACAAATAGAGATCACATTGTTATTCTTTGATGGTAATTCTGTGCAAAGTA
>NW_024585299.1:5300-6909 GCF_018398535.1 Haplochromis burtoni
TTGAAGGACCTCAGTCGCCTCAAAAAATAGAGACGACTCTGGCCCTTCCTGTAAAGTGCTGTGGTGTTTTTAGCCCAGTCCAGTTTATTGTCAATGTATACTCCAAGGTATTTATAGTCCTCCACAATGTCAACAATAACCCCCTGGATTGAAACAGCGGTCAAGTGTTTCAATTGTTTTGAGTGCCATGTACCACATAAAGTTGGTTCAAGGTCAGTAAGCACAACCAGGACAACCAGAATTCATACATAAGGCACACTGTTGATTTTTGAGAAAATTTAAGTATTTTAAGTGCGCCTTATAGTGCGGAAAATGCAGTACATGCTGTTTTCATTACATCTACATGCAGCTCAATAGACAGGAATTGCTACAGACCAAAAAACTACCTGCAACATTTCTGTGGGGTGCTCTGTATCGTGGAATTGGTTTGTGACATTCCTCCTTTTTATTTGACAGGAGGAATGTCATGTGACGTGTGTCCTGATTTGAAGAGACATGCAAATATTTTCCATCTCTGATACACATGCAAGCCCAGTAACAAGTCTTTGACTGGAATGCACTTCAGCATATTTTGGGTAATTCAGTTTCTCAGAAACATCTTGAGGTGATGTCATACTTTATATTTCCAAAACAAACACTTTCTCTTAACCTATAATAGATTTGAAAAGGTGACAGGCTGTACATTCTGAATAGGTCATACTCAAGTTTAAAAAAAAAAAAAAAAATACTAAAGCTATTCTATTATACCTTTGTTCCAAAAATACACTGCACCCCAAATATTTCACAGTTCAGCAGTACTGATCTTTTTATTTAAACTTTTAGCAGAACGTTAAATCTAAAGTAGAATTTAAAAAGCAATTTAAATGGAATTTTAGAGATTTCAAAAACTGAAAAAAAGTTCCATATCAGCACAAAATAATGATTATATTTAAAAACTTAAAAAAGAAAAAAGACTGTAGAATGGACCCTTTTATACTTAAAGTTTAACATAAATAGACATCCAGAGTGGAAAGCAATGCAAATAAATGCAAACACGGCTTCATGACACTCATATTTTATCAAGATGGATGTCAGTGTGAGCTGTTTCTATCACATTTAACCTGAGACCGAATTTTTTGTAATTTTCATACAAAACTTAACACAAGTATGAAAAAAGTGTTTTTCATGTTTTTTTTTGTTTTTTTTTAACGACAAAACAGTTTAGCCTGCAACACTGCGTTTTGCAAAGTAAAACTTGAGTATCCATTGTAGAGTCAGACTTAGCCATGGCAACGCACAGATGTCCGAGCTCCATATATTGCTTGCAAAGCTTAATGTTGGAATGCTTTACAAACATTCAGAAATGAACACACTCGCTTTACTTCTTTGGGATAGCTTGAAATGCTTGTTTGGAAGCATGTAGCAAGCAAATGCTTTCAGTGTGAACTAACTCTAGACTTCCGACAGATTTCGCACACCACAGCCGCTACATGTCGCATACTGCTCCGATGTCCTAAGGTCATGAGGTTATGCCATGTCACATTTTTTTGAGCTGGTTTGTGATATTTAACCCTTTAAGACCTACCATAGAACCAAGTCCGCCAGAGCTTATATTATATTTTTACATGCT
>NW_024585299.1:6929-9119 GCF_018398535.1 Haplochromis burtoni
CTCTGTGGGGGGTCACTCCCACTAGGTTTATATCTGGGACTCTCCACCATTTGACCTTAGAACTAAAGAAGCTTCTCGGATGAGAGGTGAAACGTCTTCAAGCAACTTAAAGAAGTCCAGACGCTTTTCTTTGCAAGCTCCTTTGACTATACAGATAGCTGCACAGAAGTTTAAACAGCGTGAAATAACTGTTTTACAAGGTGATGTTATATGACTGGTAAAGTCAGAATTCTGCTTGAATACCATATTTTTCAAACCATAAGGCACATTAAGCAAAACAAAACAGTCAGATAAGTCAAAGTTTACTCAATTCATTCTTCTTGCTTCCTCCACTTCCGTACCATTGATTCATTCATGTTGAATTCTCTCACAGCTGCTTTATTCCCATGTTGTTGCAGTATATTAATGACTAACCTGGTATTGTGGATCTCAGTTGTTCTCCTGACTGAAGTTTGGTCCATTTACAGCATCCTGCCATGCGATTGCATTTGTCTCTAACCACCAGAAACCCTCACTTTAACTTTTATCAGGTGGAAAAGAGTTAGCATTCATCCAATTGAGATGGTTTTTAACTCTCAGTGATGTTGCAGTGTTTGTTTGACTTTGGGACCTGAAGCAGACTGAGTTTTGGACCCAGTTTACTCTGCGAGCCTCCTGACTGCGGTAATCGTAATGCTCCCGCAATCCATCTTCGTAGCTTACCAAAGTCATACTAAAACATTTTTTGATAGGTTTTGAGCACTGTGTACCACGTAAAATCGGTTTGAGGTCAGTAAGCGCAACCAGGATTATAAGTGCAGAGAATATAGTAATCATACAAAAGTATTATACCTAAAGAAATACTAACAGAACTTACTCTCCAAAATCATATGGATGATACAGGATCGTAATTATTGATTTATGTCGGTTTTATTTTAATGTTGCAGCTTTAGATGGTTGGAACAACTTATATACTGCTGAGTCACTTTATCTATAATAATGTAGCATTACATAGTAATTAAATAAATGTCAGGGAGTACAATGTTTGAATTCAAAATACAGTAGAGTAGAAATAGAAAACTACCAAAAAAAAAAAAAAAACATCAATACGGTTCAAACATACAGTATGAATTATACTCTATAAGTACTCAAGTACATGTACAACTTTACTTTGTGTCACTGGTGGTATTAACAGATTTACAGCACTCTGTGTAAGATATAGAAGAATAAGCTGTTTCCTACTTTCTCCACTCATCAGTCTGTAACTCAACCAAACCCATAACGTCTGTGTTCTCCACAGTCTGGTGCTTTTCTGTTTTCTCTGCTGTTGTTGAATGTCAAACTCAAACTAACCTCAGTGGCATTTCAATTAAGTTGTGATGTCACTGCTGAGCAGTGCAACAAATCAGGGTCAGTCAATTTAAACCTGACATGAGTTCAGACATTTGATGCTTTTTAGGCTTTGCTGTAATAATTATCATGCATGACATGATAATTATTACAGTAATTGATCACTGAAGCCTAATGATGTGTCGTGTGTGTCGAAGCTCCGAAGCGTGTCGGGTAATCTCAGGTTGTTTTTGTGAAGCACGTATCGAGGCACGCTTTGATTACGTATGCAGTGACGCTCGAGGCCTCGCGGGCAGTCCGTATCACGTGACTGATTCAGGAACTGGTTTTCTGGTGTGTGCCAGATTCGAAATAAAATGGGCAGAAAAACACAGCTGATTTCCCCATCACACTGTGTTGTTGAATTTGATTACGTACGTGCTACATAGTTGAGCTTCTTCTTCAATGTAACCAGCAAGGAAGAGCTTTTTTTTTATATCTCATCTCTCCTAATAAAGTATGCACAGAGTAATAAATATCACAAATGATAAGAACCATAATATAAATAAACAACACCACAGATCCTATAATCTGATTTCTGTCTTTTAGTTTATTAAAAACTGAAGCACCACACACTAGTTTGTGTCATTATCCAGATGTACATAAGCATGCCAAAACGTTGTCCTGATAGTTTCCACTTTCTTTTGTATCAGACATCTGATGGTGTTGACAAAATACCATACTTTCTCTCATAACACATGTTTTTCTGACAGAAGCCATCTTGTTTTTCATCATTTGCTTATGGCCTCAACAATCTGCCTAAATGAGGCTGTTTTTACAAGAAAAAATAATCAAATCTTGGATTACATCGACTTGACGCAC
>NW_024585300.1:0-6293 GCF_018398535.1 Haplochromis burtoni
GCTGCCCTTTTGTAATGATCCCTGGCAAGTGATTGACCTACTGTGCACAGATCAGCCAATAGACACATACCAATTAACTTTAAATGGGCCAATAGATACAGGCCTTACACTTGAAAGACAAGAGAAACAGAGGAATAACAGTGCCACTTGTCGTGGCATGTAACAATTATACCTCAGACTGCATGTTTGAGGTATAATTTTAATCTCCAAAAACTGTATGAATTTAATACAAATATGTGGGGATAGAAACAAAGCATCAATCCTGTCATGGTAGACTTGATCCCATAGCAATGCCAGAGTTGGTATCGATACTATCAATACTTGGATCGATCTGCCCACCTCTACTGATTGCATTGTTCTTCAATACGTAAGATACACTTCACATTCTTGGTCTCATTTTTTTTTCTTCCTATATTAAGATAAAGTAAAACATGAGTTGTCAAAATGTTTTACTTCTTTTCCGTTTTTGTTTTTGTTTTGAGGGCAACTACTCACACAAATAATATGTGTATCTGAACGACAGCCTAGCAGCGCCATCTGGTGAAGACAAATGACATATTGTAGATATCAAGTGGAGGTGGAAAAAAGGCCGCAGAGAACCCACACAAACATGAAAAGTCCACACAGAAAGACCCCGCCCAGGTGATGGAGATGAACTTGGGGCCTTCTTGCTGTGAGGCAACACTGCTTTTGGACACCTGCTTTTTAGGTGGTCAGACACACTGAAACACTGGGGAGTCTGAGGCTATCATGTGGGTAATCTGTTGGTTTCTGGCTCACTATTTTTGTCGTGTATTTCTTCTTATTGTCTTTTAACAAGAGAGTGGAGAGCAGGAGGCAAAAGCTTCAGAGAGGAGGAGACTGCAGCTGAAATTGTGGGAATCATCACTATAACATCATAGTTTGTGAATGAGCTCTCCAAAACCACTTTCAATCCTGCCTTATGTAAAAGTTCAGGTTTGCTCAATGTATAAAGTGATGTTATTCATTTAGACACAGGTCACTGTTACATTAAGGTTCTTCATGAGTTCATTGACACGTTCTCATAAACTCGATTAAGAAATGAGCAACATCATGCATTTCTATTTGCAGAATTTGTCAGTACACAAAGTGGTGCATGATGCTTCTCATTTGATTTTGTTAGCTTGGCAGCTATATTTTGATAGTTAATTTCATAATTACAACAGGCAAACTTTAAAGTGAGTCATATAAACTACAGTCTGCAGAGAGCTGTCACTGCCATTTGCTGTTAACTCATCCTTGATCCTGCTTCTACTTCCTGTGTAATACGTTTCCAAAAGACACAAACTAATCAATTCAATTCAATTTTATTTATATAGCGCCAAATCACAACAAAAGTCGCCTCAAGGCGCTTCATAGATACAGAGAAAAACCCAACAATCATATGACCCCCTATGAGCAAGCACTTTGGCGACAGTGGGAAGGAAAAACTCCCTTTTAACAGGAAGAAACCTCCGGCAGAACCAGGCTCAGGGAGGGGCGGCCATCTGCTGCGACCGGTTGGGGTGAGAGAAGGAAGACAGGAAACATAGCTGGGAGGTGGAGGTGGGAGACCATCCATGCTGGAATGTGGGTTTAGTTAAAGAGTCAGTTGACAGGAAGGGAAAACTTTTGTCTTCACCAGAATATGGAAACTGGTGTTTAAGGCATGAAAGTGGAAAATACATTAATGGTGTTGGTCAGACTGTGACAGTGAAGAAGAGTCTCCAGAGGATCAGAGTCCAGCTGGACTATGACAGGGGGGAGGTGTCCTTCTATACCCTGAAGACATGACTCACATCTACACTCACAGAGACACTTTCACTGAGAAACTCTTCCCATATTTTATGTTTAAATGCAGGAGACGCCAAAACCTCTGATATCAAAATCTGTCAGACTGAGATTTGATTGTAAAGTGATTCTTTATTTATTTTTTTTTTTTTTGTTTTTTTTGTTTTTTTTCAGTCCAGCAGCTTATATTTAGGGAAATTATTAATCAAACTGTCTAACTTCATTATGAGGTTTTATTTTTTGTTGATCTAATGGAACTATTAGCAATTCATGAAACCAAAGCAACTTTTTCAT
Organism: Haplochromis burtoni; assembly: GCF_018398535.1. Lineage (NCBI taxonomy): Eukaryota > Metazoa > Chordata > Actinopteri > Cichliformes > Cichlidae > Haplochromis > Haplochromis burtoni. The sequence goes on from NW_024585300.1 coordinate 2,086, forward strand.
GTGAAAAATCTTGTGACCCACTCAAGTTTCTGTCAGAAACTTTGGCTTTTTATATTCTTGTTTCTTTTAAATTAATATTTTCAGACTATTTCTCATGTTGTTCATGTAAATATTTTGACAATTTAAAAATCTGAATGATGATTTCTTTGCTTTTCAAAGTTGTTGAGTGTGAACAGTAAACTGCGACACTTCTTAAAAGAAGGATTAATGATTCAACTCATGAGCCAACTTTACAACTACAAAATCTAAATTATCCTGATTATCAGCACATTGTTTTCAGTTAAATAACATTTTAAAGTAACATGTTTACTTTAAAGTTTTCCAAATTCAAAGAAATGACTTCTACGTTCTCAAACTGTGTCTCATCAGTGTAACTAAGATTGATTGGATTGAAACTGTTTCTTTCTTGTGTCATTGTTTTTTATCTTTAATCAGCAGCAGATGTCTCACAGTTTGAAAGATTTCTGGATCTTCTGATGTTTTAAACTTCACTCTCACTTCACATTTTTGTGAAGTGAAATAAAAATCAAATTGTGATTCTGTTGTTGTTGTTTTTGACTGAAAATCAGCGTTTTAGACACATTCAGTCGTTAGTTCAGATTTATTTAGCATGAAAACTCACTTTCATTGTTCTTTTTACTTTTTAACAGAGTCCTTAGAACAAAAGATTATTTGCTTCTGTTGGTTTGTAAATATTCTTGTTGTTCTGAAGCTGTTTTATTAAAACAATCATAATCAGATTTTATCAAATCCAGCATTTATTTTAAGCAACTACATTTTAAATTTTTATTTTCAGACCAACATTCACATTTAACCTCAGCTCTCATAAACTGAATATCAGAGACGACTTGTACAGTTTGCTCAGATGGAGTCACTGATTTTCACTTTGGTCTGATCCTCAGTGTGAAACATTAGCAGGCAGAAATCAAACATAATCATGGATAAAGTTTACACTCTCACACCTGATCTGCATCTTTATAAACTCTAACTGACAGAGCAGAGCTGGAAATAGTTTGTTTGAACAAAGCCGCAGAGATGTCAGATGAAGGTCCAACTCCACAGCCATTTCTTCTGTGGTTCACACCACTCTCCACCACCTCCACCACCCTTCTTATGTCCGTATGCTCTTCGTGGACTTCACATCTGCTTTCAACACAATGATCCCGCAGACCCTAGTTGATAAATGATTGATTCTTGGACTGAGCTCTTGGGTTCTGGACTTCCTGACCAACAGACCGCAGTCTGTGAGGATCCACAATGTCTCCTCATCTTCCATAGTTCTCTGCACTGGCTCCCCGGCTGTGTGCTAAGTACCCTCCTGTTTACGCTGCTTACACATGACTGCTCACCTAACCTTCCAGGCTGTCATATTGTAAAGTTTGCAAACGACACAGCTGTGGCTCGATGCACCACAAACAATGATGAGACCGGCTACAGGAAGGAGGTGGAACACTGGGAGGTCTGGTGCAGGAAAAACAATCTCTGTTTAATGGGAAGAAGACATGATTGTGGACCTCATTCTTTGTCCCACTGCCCTCAGGCAGGAGGCTGAGGAGCATTAAATGCAAAACTACCAGACTGAGAAACAGCTTCATTCCAGACGCTGTGAGACTTCTCAATGCATAAATGGACAAGAACTGTTATACTACTGATACTTTACTGACACCGTCATTTTATCAATGCTGGTCATCATGACCTCTTGCTGCTAAAATATTTATACCTATATTTCTATATCTATACTCCATACTGGTACTCAGGTTGTTGCACTCTATTTGTATTGTATTATTTTATTACTTGTTCTTTGTTATTTCTGTGTTTTTTTCTTCGTTATTCTGTTTCTTTTTGCTTCTATGGCTAACCAGGACCGTGTACAAGTAATTTCCTTTCACCTCATGTAAACATGTGTTGCGAGTGACAACAAAGCTTCTTTGAACTTTAATATTGGTGTGTTATTCGTACATTATATTTACTCAAATGTTGAAGATGGAGTTCATATTTTCTTCTCTAGTAAAAATGTTTTTCCAACATTATATTTCCAGTTTCTCACATTTGTATTAAATATGAATGATAAAATGTTAATGCCTGTATTCAATGAGTAAAATGAAACTGCTGTTCTCGGTTTGTCTGTAAATATTGCAAACAAGCAGATAAACTATTTAACTATTACTATTTTCTTTCCATAAACTCTGGATCTAAATACATCATTTATCAGGAGTTTGGAAATTTTAAGTCAGTAAGGTTATTACGAGAGCAAGAAGGTAGATGATTAATTAAAAACTAATAAAACTTTATTTATTCTCTTTGCAAATTGAATCTTGTTTTTTAGTCCTGAGCACAGACTTGCTGACATGTTGGAGCATATGAAGTATTTGTTTAGTGTCAATCTGCTCCTCGGTAGATTAAAACAGTTCAAGCTTAAACCTCCTTGTGACACTTTATTTATACTTTTAAAAAAAAAAGAATTTATGTACTGAGGTAAAGGGAAGAAAAGTGATGATGGTACTAAGGGTCTGTGACTGACATGAGCAATATACTAATTATCTATATTCTCAAGGTCATTAAAATGTTTAGGCCCAAAATCACACAGTTCATTGACTAGAGGTTACAAATAAATCCAGATACTTGTGTCTCATCAGAACTCAGGTTCTTAAAGGCGGTTGGCAGCACCTGCTCCACACATGAGCATCAGACCCCTGAGCTCACAATTAACACCACACCCGCTTCGCCAGAACAGAAAACACATTTATTGAAAAAATAAAGAATTACAGCTCAACAACAAATAATTGCACAACATATGAGACATTACATAAGTACAATGATTTCAACCCTGAGTCTCCTTAATAAATTTCATTGTTACTTTTCTGTCTGACTTATAAATTGTCATTTAAGCAGTTTGGAGAACCACAGTGTTTACATGCATTACTCTTTCTTCAGTGTGTCCTTTTACTCCACAAAAGACCTTTGAAGACTTGTTTAGTCAAAGAGAAAAGTTTATGTGCAACGCTGGGGCCCTTAATTTGGTTCCTACTGCTCCCCAGGAACAGTGCAGCATGAATAACTCTGAACTTGGCTTTAAAACCTTCGCTATCTTAGGTGGTAGTCAGTTTAAGAGCTAATCTGTTAGCAAAGATCATCAACCTACTAATAATCTCACTCATGTACTATATACATGTAGCTTCTTCCCTTGACAATAAACATCACAGCAGTTATTCTAACATTTTGCTCAGTATAACAAGGCACAGCACTAAAATTAATGTGCATCAATATGAACTCACCCAAGCAGTTTAGTTAATGCTGAATGTGTCCTGAACTCAACTCTGCTTCAAAGTTAGTGATTCCTCACTGTAACAACACATTAGACTCATTAGTTTCAATCATGTACATTTTTATCAACTTATCTAGCATGACTCATTTCATCACAGCAGCACACAGAGGACAAAAGACGCCAGCCCTGGTTTCTATCACAGCTGGGATTTCATTATGCTGTGACGGGCCATCGCAGTCTAAACACAAAATAGCATAACTGAATTCTTATATCAATAAATCATTTTCAATTCTTTCCAATCATCTCTCCTTATTGAAATATATGCATTAACACTTAAATAAACAGAAACACTGCAGCTGTAAATGAGCACTCTGACAGAGAAGAGAAGTTTGTACAGAGAAAGTTGCAGAGATGTCAGATGAGTGTCAAAATGTATAATATTTGATTCTTTAAACACATTTAGTCACTCTACAGAATTTAAAAACACATTTTACTAAAGACAGAAAATACTAAACTTTTCCCAAGAGGAAAAATCTCAGCAAAGTCTTTACAGAACAGGAATTTTAAATCTTTTTACATGTTTGTTCAATGAGTCATCTTTAGTCACAGACATAATCCTGCTGACATGTTGGCAGAAAATGTTTCCTGTTGCAGCTGAAAAACAAATCTTGTAAAACTGATTTAGTGACAATCAGCTGATTGCTAACGCTGTGTGAGACTGCAGATTTTTATATCAATCTAATACCAAGTAAATACAGGGCCAGTACCGATACTTTTAACCTATATAGGCAGCTTATGTTGGGGAGAGCAGTGACTGGGTCATTCATCAATTTGCAAATAGTGATCACTAACTCACTCAGACTTTGGTTAACACAACAGAACACACCTCCTAGCTTTTCATGTATTTTGAAACTGGGTTTTTGGAGACCTGAAATGTAAATGT
>NW_024585300.1:7261-9115 GCF_018398535.1 Haplochromis burtoni
GACCCAAACCCAGACTCCAAAACACAGAAGAAAAACTCAAAACACTCAGCTTTATTGCTGGCAACAACAAAACAGAGACCTGAACCTAAACCAGGACCACTATGGACAGAAAACACAGTGAGTATGAGGGTACTACACCATTACAAATGGAATCAAGGATAAAGTTTACATCCTCACACCTGATCTGCATCTTTATAAACTCTTATGTTACTTAACAGTAAATGTAATATTCACATTGACAGAGCAGAGCTGGAAATAGTTTGTATGAACAAAGCTGCAGAAATATCAAATGAAGGTTCAACTTTTATTTTATTCGTATATTATTTTTACTCACAACATGGACACAAAGTTTGTATTTTCATTTATGGAAACATGTTTTTTAAACATTTTATTTCCACTTTCTCACATTTTTAAATGTAAATCATTAAATGTTAGGAATGACTTACCAGGTAAAACAGAGCATTAAGACTGAGCCAAGTTCATCTGTAAATATTTTAAATAGACAAATAAAACATATTTTTCTTGTATTTCCATAAACAGTGGGTCTAAATAAATAATTTGTCAGGAGTTATTAAGAAATGTTGAGTTACTATAATTATCAGAGAAAGATGATGAGTGATTAATTAAAAGTCAGTAAAACTTCATTTATTCATTTTACCAAGTGAATCTTTTTTTACCCTGCAGACATGCAAAAACCTGTGATATCAAGTCAGACTGAGATTTCATTATAAAGTCAACATTTTCTTATGGGGGAAAAGTTACAGTGGCAAAGCTTTATCGTAAACATTTGGTTGTTTTTTAAACTTTCTTCTTATTAGCAAACATATTGTCTATGGTTGATTAATATTTTACTCATCAGCACCAGCAGTGATTTTATTGTTTGTTTGTTTGTTTTTCCTGAAAATCATCTTTCAGACATTTAACCCAGCATGTAGTTTTATTTATTTCAAACTAGTGATGTCAAACGATTAAATGTTGTAATCAGATTAATCACAGGATTGCTGTGGATTAATTTTGATTAATCACGATTAAATATCATTCATTTTTTGGCATGGTCCTTGTGCCTGCCCGGCCAGCCCAGTATGGATGGTATGGATGTGATACATTTTGTACTCATTATTAATCACCCTGACTAGTTTCTGTCTTGCACGAGCAATCAAATCTTATCAAAACCCTTTTTTGGTGCATTGACCCTTTAACACAAAGTTCCTCTAGAGAAATAAAAATAAATTTACTCGCGTGAGCAGGATGTCTCTCCGAGCACAGAGAGCTACCTGCGAGAGCGTGAAACTGTCACAGCGTGTCTAAAGCAGACACTGCTCTACAAAAAGGTCAAAACCACACAAAAGTGGCATCAACGCATAACCCAGTGTTTTTAACAATTGTAGCTCTGGTGTCCAGCCGGCCACCACAAACACTCTGTTCACACTAGGGCAGGGTATCGATTTCTATTTCTATAACTGATTCGATGCCGATTCACGAGGTCAACAGTCAGAAATATTATAATTATGATCATTTATCAGTACATTTATCCATATTTTTATATCTGTGTATTAAAACAAAGCTGACACTTGCGAGACTTTATCAAAGGTGTAACTGAGGATAAAACACAGAAAAATATGAAGGAGATTTTCCTGGCCTGGCTTTCTACAGCACACAACACTCTTAAAATATTCTGCAGTTGAACAAAAACACAAGAACACCATGAATCAAAATATGAACATTACCTGATGTTGCTGAAGTGAAGCAGAGCAAAGTTACAGAGGTTTTATTAGAGACACAGCTAAGATTTTTGTAATTTGGCATAATTTGTAAGAGTTTATATTTCTTCAGTATTGAACAGCAGAAATGAAA
>NW_024585301.1:0-9113 GCF_018398535.1 Haplochromis burtoni
AAGGTGTTCCAGGGGCCCCTGTGCCCACTGGTCCTGAGACTGTTCTCACTGGAGGGCCCGAGGAGCCCGTCCAGCCTCCTTTCTCGTCAGCTGGGGGGCCCGAGGAGCCCGTCCAGCCTCCTTTCTCGTCAGCTGGGGGGCCCGAGGAGCCCGTCCAGCCTCCTTCCTCGTCAGCTGGGGGGCCCGAGGAGCCCGTCCAGCCTCCTTCCTCGTCAGCTGGGGGGCCCGAGGAGCCCGTCCAGCCTCCTTCCTCGTCAGCTGGGGGGCCCGAGGAGCCCGTCCAGCCTCCTTCTCGTCAGCTGGGGGGCCCGAGGAGCCCGTCCAGCCACCAGCTGCTCCACCAGCAGCCTCATCCACGACTTGCAGCAGCAGTTTCATCCATGCCGCCACCTGCTGCAGCGCCTCCGTCTGCATCCTCCACGCCGTCGCCTGGTCCGGATTCAGCATCCTCAGCGTCGCCTGGTCCAGCGCATGCTTCGGCTTCATCCGCTTCACCTGGTCCAGCCTCCGTGTCTTCATCGCTTCCTGGTCCAGCCTCCGTGTCTTCATCCGCTTCGACTGGTCCAGCCTCCGTGTCTTCATCCCTCGCTGGTCCAGCCTCCGTGTCTTCATCCACTCAGCCTGGTCCAGCCTCCGTGTCTTCATCCCTTCGCCTGGTCCAGCCTCCGTGTCTTCATCCTCGCCTGGTCCAGCCTCCGTGTCTTCATCCTCGTCTGGTCCAGCTCCCGCATCACCTGCAGTGGCCTCCTCATCAGCTGCTTTGCCTGGTCCGGCTTCAGCATCCTCATCAGCTGCTGCCTCGCCTGGTCCCGCCTCAGCTTGCGCCTCGCCTGGTCCCGCCTCAGCTTGCGCCTCGCCTGGTCCCGCCTCAGCTTCTGCCTCGCCTGGGGCTGCAGGGGCCACGCAGCCTTCAGGTCCCCTACTACCACCTCCACATCTTCGGTCATCTGCCAGGCCGCTTGTTGGGCATCTCCGCCACCGTGGACGCCCTCTGAAGCGCCGCCACTGACCTCCCGTGCCGGCTTCCGGCTTGCCTCAGCCGCCTTCCGTCGCACGGTCGCCAACTGTTTCCACGCCGCCGTTGCCGTCCGCACGGTCGGCCCCCAGAACTGTTTCCACGCCGCCGTTGCCGTCCGCACGGTCGGCCCCCAGAACTGTTTCCACGCCACTGCCTACTGCGTGGCCGGCATCCGGACCTGCCCCGTTGCCATTCGCATGGTCGGCCTCCTGAACTTGACCATCTGGGCCTTTTTGGACTCTGTTGCCGGTTCGTGTGTGTAACTCCGTGTCAGTCTGTTACCCTGTGTTCCACGGTGTCCTGTTCCTCGTCTGCGTCTCTCTGCTATTCATCATCCGTTGTCATATGCTCCCAGGTCTGTTATTTTTAGTTCTCCCAGTTTAGGTGTCTTTAGTTAGTTTGTTATGCCCCACTGTTTGTTTGCCACTACACCTCTGTAAATAAAACCACCGGTATCTCATCCACTGCCTGCATCTTGGGTCCTTCTTCAAATCCACACGGCTCGCCTCGGCAGCCGTGACATCATCTGCAACTGAAAATAGTTGTGGATGATTACTATACCTTTCTAATGTGACGTTGTTGTCCCTGGCTCTTTCTCTGTCTGTCTCTCCCTCCCGCTCTGTTCCTGTGCTACTGAGTGTAACTACCGCCCCTCCCCCCTCATCCCAGCGTAAAGCACAAGGCTCACATGCTCACAGGAGTGAAGGGGCAGATCCAGCCAAAGCCCTTCATACTTCAATGGAGGGAAGGCTAATCAATGCCGTAGCAAACAACCCGGAGCCGTACGACACCAGCTGCTTTCTGTACTGAGACAGGAATATAAAGGACCGAGCTTGGAGGAAGATATGTAGAAGAGATCGGGCAACCTGGTAAGTTCATTCATTTCTCTTTTAAAGTTTTCGCTGACCCGGGGAAGCCGCACAAAAGCTAGCAAGCCACTGCTATTTTCCCACTGACGTACAAATACCGTTCTGCTTTTATGCATGTTGTCATTTAGGAATATATTTTATTGTTTATTAATAAACAGCACACAGTGGTCCCGCTGTTCATCCGTCACTGCTTCGCTTTTTCGCTGATTTTTTTTTTTTTGCACAGTACAGCATTGCATTCTGCAGCCTGATTGACAAATCTCCTCCGTGTCGTGTCTCCTGCGCTTGCCAAATTTATCATGTTTGGTTTTGATAACCATCACGTCCAATAGAAAAAACAGCACAAAAACACCCATAACTATGAGCCTCATTCGGAAATAGACACCTGCACCGCGAGGGAAAAAGGCGCACGAAAGTGGCGAGGCAGATGAAGACAAACCGCGGCATAATAATACTTTTACGTTTTGCAATCTACAAAGGTTTGCACTTTGAGAATCAATTGTGAGAACTGTGACCAATGTTCATGTGTGTGGGGAAAACAGTGTATAAAGTGCGTGACCAGGGGCTAGTTATTCTGAGAACCCCTGCTGCAATAAATGAGGGACCACTGTCTACTCTATGATTATTATATTCAACCTGTTAACATTTAATACTGTATTGATAGAACCAACTGATTCTGCAGCAGAGCATCCCCAGTCCCTGAGCTCCTGCTGCTGCACCCACAGTATGTACAGCAAGCACTGATACCTTTTTAGTCGGTGGGATTGCCTTGTGATCACCTTTACTAAATATCTACAACCAATCTGATTATATCCTGTTTTTGTTTTTTTCAATGTTGAAATTAAAATCTAGTAGCAGCCTTCTCATTTCTTTGTGTTTTGTGCTGTTTTACAGGCCCACAGAGGAGGACGGCTCCGAGGCAGATGAGGGACGGGTCCCAGGACGGTCCATCGGCGTGGAGCTGGCCATCCTGGTGTCCCTGAAGAGGCCACACCAGTCTCCAATGGAGCATTTCCTCCTCAGCCTTGTTCCTGCTCTGGAGAGCAGCTGGTCCTTTTTATTCCTGTCTCTCTGTAAATTCTTATATTTTATATATTTATGTTTAATGTTTTTCTGTTTGAGAATTTTAATATTATTTCAAATAAATTTTTATAATGACTAATGTCTCAGTTCTACTACACAGCAAATGTTGGCACACGACTTGACACATGTAGAATTTATTTCATATTATACTAATGACAAAATATACTAATACAGTGGGATGCAAAAGTTTGGGCAACCTTGTTAATAGACATTATTTTCCTGTATAAATCGTTGGTTGTTACAATAAAAAATGTCAGTTAAATATCATACAGGAGACACACACAGTGATATTTGAGAAGTGAAAAGAAGTTTACTGGATTTACAAAAAGTGTGCAATAATTGTTTAAACAAAATCAAGCAGGTGCATAAATTTGGGCACCACAAAAAAGAAATGAAATAAATATTTAGTGTATATCAATGTGTGTGTCTCCTATATGATATATGGGGTGCCTTTGTCTGGACGTGCTTCCCATCCAGAGCTGCACAGCACAGAGGAAAGTTCCAGCGCTCCTGGAATCCCTCTGTGATGGACCGCCAGTCTCCAGGTGAAGGCACAGCCATGAAGTCGTCCACTAGACAGTCCCAGATGGCCGTCGTTACTTGGGGGGTGATCTGGCTCACCGATGGACACACCTGACTCTGAACTGAACGCGATGGTCCTGAAGGAGTCCCCAGTACAAGTAATCATGATAATATCTAAAACAGTTGTGTTTTGTTTTAACTTTAACATATCATAATTTGATTGGTAGCAACTTTCACAACTACAGTGAGCCAATCACTCATAATTCCTAAACATGTCAATCAGGTAGGAATGAAGTAAGACATTAATAGAAATAAAGAGTTGTATGTTGACATGTAGCCCTTTCCTTGCTTAAATCATTAATATTTTTGAAAAATTAATCTGTGATAAGACAGCTTATCAAGATAGAACCATGTAACTAAAGATGAACCAAACTGTTCAGTTTTATCTAACTCTGTTTTAATAAAGGCTGGTGACCCCTGCTATAGAGTCTGACAGCTGCAGGGATTATATACAAATATTCAACTATCCCAGAATTAAACCAGGTCTAAATAAAAAGGAGTGAGTATCACTACAAAGGTTAACTCAGTGGTCCTAATGCTACAGTTTGATATCAGCAAACACCGAGCGCATACATTGATGTGACACCACAGCCATGCTATCATTGCAAACACTGATAACAGTAGGGATGGGTACTGGTGTCCGGTGCCATGATGGCACCGGTTCTGACATAAACGGTAGTAACCAGACCGAAAAGCAGCGCACATTTCGGTGCTTTATTTCGGTGCTTTTTTTTCCTGAGCTGTGATACACTTCTAGCCAATCATTTTACGTTTCCGAGGATAGTAGGCGGGGCCAGGTACGTACGTTCTTTTAGAGCAGAGCTACAGATTAAAAATGCCCAAGGCGAAGCGGTCAAAAGTCTGGCTGTACTTCACAGCAAAATATGCAAACTCAGCAGCCTGCAACAAGTGCTTTAAGCTGATACTGTGATACTGTCAAAGGAGGTAACACCTCGAATCCGATGAAACACCTGGCGACGCATAGCGTTTTTTTTAAAAGCCCAGAAATGCGCCGTATTTGATAGCTTGCTGCGAGACCTCACACCGAGCACATCTACTGCGGGTGGGTTGCCTGTTATGCAACATCCCCCAAAAACACGAAGAGGAGAGTCCTGGCCCCTAGCCCTGCCAGTGTAGCAGAAATGATGACGGATGATGATGGCAGCAGCAGCCGTTCTTCTCTGCGTGAGTAGCTTAATGTTGTTCGTGTGTAATTTACGTTGAGTAGGCTAACCACGTTATTACATTAATGCATGTAAGGTGAACTAGCAAACATCATCATAGCTACATGCGGCTGTCTTCTTGTTTGATGGCAGATACTCCCTTCACCCTGGCCAAAAAGGCTAAAATGACCAAAGAAAAAGTGGAAAACAGTTAAACATGAGAGGTTTTGGACAAAGTTTGTGTTTTTTCCATTGTTTAAGCACTGCTTCCAGCCAAGAGTGATACCATATATGCCCCATAGCTGCAGAAAAGGCTAACATTGTTATCTTTTTACAAAAAACAGCTGAACATGAGAGGTTTTTGGACCAATTTTGTGTTCTCCATTCTTTAAGCACCGGTTTGAGCACCGTTTGAGCACCGGCACCGTTTCAAAAGTACCGATTTGGCACCGGTATCGGATAAAACCTAAACGATACCCATCCCTAGATAACAGCATAAATTGAATTAAATCGGGACTTGATGAGACCTTCTGAGTATCACTAGAAATATTATAAACAGTAGTCTCCGTACCACAGTTTGCTATCAGTAAACACCAAGAGCATTCACTGTTAGCATAGCACATCCATGTTAGCAGTGTATAAACGATAGTTTAGCATATATTAGCACAGGTATCAATAAAGGACTACCATATTAAACACTTTTACTAACCTCAGGCAGATGGACAGGCGCTCTGCAGGTGGGATTGAGCGCCTGTAATTGGTGTGTAGGCGGGCGATTCTGGGACCGACGCGGGAAAGCAGGTCCTCAAACTGGCCAAGTGAACAACGGTGATAGCGCTGGAATCCGCCGTCATCCAGGCGCAGCTCCTGGAGCAAGTGGTGAAACTCACCAAACTGCTCACGCCTCTGGAGGACCTGATGGACCCAGGTACAGCGAGGACGTCTTTTACGCCGCTGCTCTGCTCTCCACAGTACATAGAGAAGGGAGACTCTCTCTTCAAGCGCTAGCTCGACAGCTGCCATCTTGCAAAGACACCGGTCTGGCACAACTTCCTCCCACATTCCTCCCACATTTCCGGTTCACGCGCGTCAAAATGCGCTATGGATTTTTCTTGGACACTCGTTGAGACGCGAATGTGCACACGTCAAATTTGGGGCGTTTTGTTCGCGTCCATCGCGTTCGGTGTGAACACACCTTAAGAGCCATTTTGTTCGCGACCGACATATCACTAGGCACAACACCTGGAGCTAAGGGGGCAAAACAATCGCATGAGTGCTGCTGTTTGACTGGGGAAGAATAAAGTAGTTGCGGTAAGCCAATCACATAACCACTTCAAGGTGACAAAGCAACAAGGTGATATATACCAGTTTTCAAATTGTCTTGATAGGCCACGTAAAACCAGAGTCACGATAAACAATATATACGTGGTGTTTTTTCATTAATAGTTTCATCACATTTACTGTCTAAGGATAGCACTAGCAAGCACTCTCTGCTTATGATCAAAAAATGATAAAACAAAACAAAAAACAGGCCTGTGGTGTTTGTGGAAAAATGCACCGTGTCGACTAATCAAAAATGATATGGTAACATGACATTTGGTTGTTTAGGAAGAGTCAGAAGTTTTAGGAGTGACGGAGAGAGAGAGAGAGAGAGGGAGAGAGAGAGAGAGAGAGAGAGAGAGAGAGAGAGAGAGAGAGAGAAAGACAGCAGAAAAGAGAGAGAGCAAGTTTTGAGATGTGAGAAATTTGTGACATTTAGCGTGTTTGGAGTGTGTAGTTAATGTGTTGTCTTGTGTAGTTAGTGTGTGTAGATCAAGGTTATTATCGTTAACGAAAACTAACGAAATAACGAAAACTAGAAGTGAAAAAACATTTTCGTTAACGGAAATAAAAATAAAAACAAAAAAAGGAAAACTAACTAAAACTGTAATGAGTGTTCACAAAACTAACTAAAACTGTAATGAGTGTTCACAAAACTAACTAAAATTAACTGAATTTATAGCAAAAATGTGTTTAGTTTTCGTTGATGTGTGCGTGTCATACAATAGTCAAGGGTGAAAAAGAAGTTTCGTTTCCAGATTTTTTTTTCTTGCTGTCTAATTATGCCAGCAGGTGGCAAGCACGTTAGTCGAGTCGTCTGTGTCGCTGCTCCGTCCACGCGCAGAATCATGTCAGGAAAAGTCTGGAGAAAGCGCCAGAGTCCAATTTGGGATTACTTTGAATATGACTGTGTTTTGGATAAAGCAAGTGTCTTGTAGTGGAAAGAGACAAATTATGAGGGACATTTCTAAAGGGAAAAAAATCCCACAAATCTTAAAGTGCACTTGAAAAGCTCGCACAAGAAGGCTAACCTAGCTTACCTTGAGTAAGGGAGCACACTCAACCCTCATCCCCAGAAACAGAAGCTAACCCCAGGCAAGGCAGCGTGATGCATCCCGAGACAACAGGACTGGGATATCTACATAACTGTGTGAGTCAATCATTGCCAATTACGAACACCCGGTGCTGCAAGAGTTAATAGTCTCATTGGGGCCAAGATATACATTTTATAGTTGCCTGGTATCAATGGTTGTTCATCTGCCTTTATTTATTTATTTAAAGAACCCATAGGTGGGAATGTGAGTTGTCTGTCTCTGCGTGTTAGCCCTGCGACAGACAGGCGACCTGTCAGGGTGCAGGGTATGGTAGCTGGAATAGCAACATACCCAAGGATAAGCAGAAGAGCATGACTGATATGATGAAACTGGGATTTTGTTACACTTAATTATTGCAAACACAACTAAAACTATAACTGAAACTAATCAAAACTAAACTGAAACTAAGATTTTCAAAAAAATAAAAATAAACTAAACTAGCAAACAATTGGTAAAAACTAATTAAAACTGATATAAAATTGAAAATCTGAAGTCAAAACTAAATAAAAATAAAAACTAATGAAAATTGCAAAACTATTAAAACCCTGGTGTAGATACTACTGTGGAAACTACTGTGGATAGTTTTGTGTTGTGTGTCAGAAGAACAATGAGGCAACTTCTGAATGAAAACAGGAGGAGTGATACACCTGCTGCCTTCAGACCTGCAGGTATCAGGCTTGTGATGTTCTCCTTTATACTGGACCAAAATTTTTGGAGTGGCTCAAATAATTTGTATGGCATCTTAATGAATGCAGAACAGCTGATTGTTATGTAAATGGTTTGAAATGGTTATTTAAAAAATAGGTAAAAGGTAAATGGCTGCAAATAACGTTGTTGTTTGCAAAACTTGTGCACATGAATTTAGGGTGGCTGTAGCTCAGGTGGCAGAGCAGGTCAGCCACTAATCAGAAGATCGGTGGTTCGATCCCAGGTTGCCTCCTGGCTGCATGCCAAATATCCTTGGGCAAGATACTAACCCCATGTTTGCCTACTGGTGGTGGTCAGAGGACCCGGTGGCGCCAGTGTCCGGCAGCCTCGCCTCTGTCAGGGCAACTGTGGCTACGACGTAGCTTGCCATTGCCAATGGGTGAATGACTGAATGTAGTGTAAAGCGCTTTGGGCTCCTTAGGGACTGAGTAAAGCGCTGTACAAATGCAGGCCATTTAAAATTGACAATTTGCATTTAAAGTTATGAAATGTGATTCATTAAACATGTTTGTGGTTGTTACAGTAAAAAATATAACTTTTTCTACTCAGATTTTATGTTTTTTTGTCTGATTTTAGATCAATTGTGTTAATATAGTATGTCAAAATGAAAACACTACTGTAAATTCAGAAATGTGAGGTTGTGCTGAAAAGGATGATACCAAACAAGGCAAAGTAAATCGTTTTTAAAGGTGAAATTTAGAGGGAATATCAAAAGTAGTTAAAAATGGCCAATTATACCCTGGACCCCAGCGGGTTAAACATTTTTATTTAAAGTAATGCAATAGTTACTTTTCTAGTAATTAATTACTTTTATAATCTTGTAACTCAGTTACTAACTCAGTTACTTTTTTGAAGAAGTAACTAGTAACTATAATTAATTACTTTTTCAAAGTAACTTGTCCCTATTGCCAGTCTTGGCAGCTGGGGATCAGTCCGCTAGGGCCTCCGCATCTGCACGCATTCTTATTTTAAACTTAATCTGGAATTCATTGCAAACTGTTTGTGCGGGATATGAATGACAAGATTTTGTTTTTCTACAAGAGTTAGTAAAAAACATCTCCAGTGTGATCAAATCTTCTTGCCAAACATCTGCAGCTTGGCAGTGAATACAGCAATATAATCACCAGACCTAATTCTTTCAAAAACCATACATCTTTCCACAGGTCTCAACTTCATCAGACATCACCTAGACTCCGAGCTGAATGAGACCAGCACAAACAGCAGCCTAACCGACTAAGATGATGGATCCATGGGGTCAGGAAAGCCAGAAGCAGGG
>NW_024585302.1:0-9112 GCF_018398535.1 Haplochromis burtoni
TTCACTCAACTCCCTTTGCATGAATGCATAATTAAGCTACTGTTGTCTTCCTAGTCGTTACTTCTTGCAGGAGTCCAGCCTGTGAGTCTTTCAGTTTCAGGATCTCTGCTCTTTAAACTGCTGAAAGAATCAATGAGTAAATCTCAACGTGAATGTGATACAATAAGAAGCTTAGAGGATTTTCTGTATCTGTGACAGCAAAAGTGAAAGGGATGTTAGAGAAGTGTGTGTGTGTGAGAGAGAGAGAGACAGAGAGAGAGAGAGAGAGAGAGAGGAATCAATATTCATATTACACCTTTAGGGCTGTGATCATCATCCTAACATCCTCCTGTTGCTGCCTCGACAGGATTGCGCTCGTTTGTATCCTCCTGATTCGTATCTTCTAACAATGAGACCGTTTTGAACCTCTGGTGGGGATTTTGTACCTAATGCAGCAGTGCAAAAATCTTCACAGCTGCATGCATGAGTAGGCCTACCCATTCATTTCAGATATTTTCATTCAATTATACACTCACACTGAAAGTGAAGCATTTACAACACTTTTCTAGTCTTAGAAAACAGTTTATAAGACCAGTTAACCTAAAATGTTTTATATGAAGCTTATCTGGAGCACCTGGAAAAAAACCCCAGCAGGAACAAGAAGAACAAAGGCAAACAGCCTGCATCCATCCAGTCTTTGCTAACCCAACACTGACATACAAGACTGACAGAATGCATTTAAAGTTTGTCCTGTAACTTAAAAACATAGAAAACTGTGAAAACCTAAAAACTGCAAAATATAATATGCTGTATATTGATGTATCTTTTACCTCAATATCTCCACACCTTAAAATGGTGCTAATATGGAAACCTACAAACACCTTTGTGGTCCTTGAAAAGGCGCATTGTTGTCTTGAGGTGCATTAAGCCCACATTTGTGTAGACGGTACCTGTAGGGACAGAAACAGACTTCTGCTGAGCCCCAGGTTCTGTTTCTGTCACGGCTGTCGAGGCGAGCCGTGTGGTGTTGGAGGGAAAAGGACCCAAAATGCAGGCAGTTGACTGATAATGCAAGTGACGTTTATTTACAAATAATAGGGTGACGGAGCTGACAGTGAGAAATGACTAAAGAAACCTAAACTGGGAAAACTAAATAACAAACCTGAGAACATAAGAAACGGGGTGCAGGGCAGCGAGAGGACCGAAACACCAATGGAACACAGACAAGCCGACAAAAAGCACAGACCGACACCCACTCACACACAAGGAAATCAGGTAATCACACACAGGAGGGAAGAACAGCTGATCCTAGTACACAAAGACGACTGGAGGATACAAGCTGAACACAATGATAACAGACACAGACCTTCAAAATAAAACAGGAAATCCAGAACACGAACAGGGCACAAGGGAAGAACACAGGACACCAAAATCTGAATAATTAGAACAGAAGAAAATAACCATAAAGCACAAAACGCTGGGTCAACGACCCAGCACCACGACAGTTTCTGTGAGTGCATGTTAGCAAAGTGAAAAATGAAATAATAGAGCCATGTGCATCAATAACACAATCAGCCCAATGGAAACAGTGCAAATGTGTTCAGCTTTGCAAAGCAAACAGTGGCACATTGGGATGCAAATAAAAAAGCAGCGAATGGAAAATCAGCAAGTCATGTGATTCTGCACATGTGAGCCCGGCTGTTGACATAGTAAGCATGAGTTAGCATGTGGGTGACATGAGCGTTTGCAGGGAGAAGGATGTTTAAGCGATATCAGCACAGAAATGCTGCTGAACGGGAACCTGAACTGCACAGTAAGCTTCTGTATCCGAACACTGCTCCTCACATCAGCAGTAAAAGGAACTGTTGTTGCTAGGGAAGGCTCGTCAGCCATAATGAGTGAATGGACTGAAGCAGAGAGCTGCAAATACAAGGTTACGCAAACACGAGGACAAAACCCAGGCACTCAGAAAGCGTTTATTGTAGTGCAATCAAGTTAACAACATCTAAGATCCCCAAGTCTGTCTTTTTGTAAGGAAGGAAAAAGCTTCCCTGGCAACTGTTTCTGGACTGATTGCTCTCATGTGACAAGATTACGCAGTCAAACATGGATACAGAGAGCGGGAGACAGAGGGGGGAGTGTGTGTTTGTCAGGGAGAGAGCAGGGCTGATGAGTCAGAGGAGGCTGATTCTGACGCAATCCTCCCTCCTCTTCCTCTGCCTACATTACTGTTTCTTGAAGGCTGATCCTTCTTCCCCTGCAAGAAACAAACATAAAGGCATTAATGTAACTGACCTACTCTTTACCATCGCTGATTCCATATGTTATGTAATTCTGGATATACTTCACAGTATTTCTTCAGGTTATCATTATATGAGCCTGAGCAATAGTCTAATGCTTTACATTTGGGAGATTATTTCAAGATATCTCCAACTTTAAACGTACATTCTACTTAAATCTAATGCTATGATATCTAGAAGTACACCTAGTTTAAGTGTACAGGCCTGTGGATTGTTGATTATTTGGTAATTCAGTTCTTTTTAGTTAAAAAAAAACCATTTCAGATATCCACAGGGACGTTATTTCCACATCCACAGTGGTTATACTTACACATCCATGTTATTTGTCCATGAACAAAAATGACTCATGATGAGTCGTTCATGAGGCTTTCACTTTCACTAAATACAGTTTCACTTTTTCATTCTTGAATAAAATCCTGTGGTTCAAATGGTTTTCTTTTATAATTTTTATTTCAGATACAAATTAGATTTTAACAGGTAAAAGTTTCACTTCAGATGTTTCAAATTAAAAGTAAAACTTTTTAAGATAAAGTTGCAAATATGTATAAATGTTTAGCAGTGGACAGAGGATCAAAAAGCTCCACTGACTATTAAACTTATGACATCAACAACAACATGTGTCTCAGTCAAAATTATATTCTTTATAGTGAGAACCAAGAAAGACAAAGTCAGTAACTGTACTATAAATAGAGTATCTGTATTTTCTATGAGATACTTATCAACAAATACTGCAGTACATATACACCACCTATCAAATTTCAGCTTGCACTGGTGAATGCAAGTGTTTACATTTAAAATGTGATTTACAAAAGTTACAAGACTGATAAAGAAGAATTATGTAAACAAATTTATGAAATGTGCATCTTTGTTGTCGTTATCAATATTGCCTCTATAAGCTCACCAGTAAAACTATTTGTTTAACAATAAACAGTCAGTCGATACAAACATATGATCACATACAGGATGTGCAGTTCAGTTTCATTCCACTGTGCAACATTTTCAGGCCGGTTGCACAATAATCACACCCTTATTGTGCAGATTGAGTTTTTATCTAACATCCAACAGATCACCGGCTGTTCCCTGAGTGTGCCTGGGGGAACATGGTTTTGAATAACTGCTGTCTAAATGAATTACCTGCTAACTGAAATCTGGGATCAAAAGATGTTGCTTTCATTATTTTGATAACACAGTTACGTGTCTGATAATCTCATTGGAATCCAGCAGTGAAATGATAACTCCACTTTAACGTGATGCAAAAGTCTCGACTCATCAGGGACTACTTCAGTGAAGCTTATTGTCCATTTTCAAGTCTTATTTGAAATACAAATACACACAAGGTGTACATAACGCTCCACAGGCACATAATACCTGAAAAATAACAAGACTAGAGAAATACCAAAAGCATTTTTCAAAATTACATTAAAAAATAGAGACAAAAGCGGAGATGATGGATATGCGTATAAAGAGACATACATACTAGATAGGACAGGGTAGGGGAAGGAATAGATTGTAGTTTAATGTCAGAACAAGTTAAATTGTTGTTAAAAAACTATTTATATAAAACCCCCTGTTTATCCCCTTTTCCTGCTTTAATCTGTAAAATAACACTCATCACTTCCAGCTGAATCCCACCTCCTTCCAGGGAACACTCAGTGCAGAACACAAGAACGTACTTTATGGGTAAAACTGCTCCTGGATCAGCGTCGCTCTTGCACACTGGGGGCATTGTTGGCAAGGCGTCTACGTGGGATAAGCGCATGCGCATTGTTTCATGGTGCAACGCAGACGCAGATCGACAGCAATCACGATCAGAAGAAAAAAAACAGATGTCAGTATTTTTCTTTGACAAACTCCGACAAATGAGATGTGGATTATTATGGCGATCATAAACGGATTACAGGTGCAAGAGTTCGGCAAACAGCGCAATCAGTAAAACTGCAATCGTTTTTAGTCACGTGGTCACGCCTGGCCAATCAGAACGAGCCAAATCCGACGGAAAGTATGTCCTTTGTTCGGATATTTCGACAACTTTATTCGCCTAATTGTGGCGAATAATCTGCGCGTCTCTCTGGATATGGACACGGCGTTTTTATGAGCTCGGGCTCGCGTTGAACACATTTTATCGCGGTGTTTGCAGAATGCCACGTGTCCAGATTTGATGAACGGGCACGAGTCGTCACATGACTCCCCTCCCCCACCCTGCGCAGGGAATGGGGGAAGAAGGCGGACATGTTTGAGGGAAATGTGTTGGTTAAAAAGTATCGAGCTGTGAAGACAAGAAGATAATTTGAAGAAAGGTTTCGCATTATTTTGGGATTTATCATTGGATTTCTTACTTACTTTACATTCCAGACTTTATTGACTTATACTCAACATTCATTTTATATTTTTTATATATATATTTAAAAATGTTTAGTTTAATGTTTGTTTTTACAGCACAATGTTATGAAAACGTTAGAAATATTTGAAGCTGTATTAATATGTGCCAGTGCTGTATCGTGTATTTCAGTGACATTGCAGGGAATTTGTAACCTTGGTGTGGGGGATGGGCTCAGTGGTTAGGTAACCTTTTGTGTGTCGTCGTTTCAATGAGTTTAAGTCGTTTTTGTTTTTTTATAAAGAAGCCGCTTATATAGGTTTATTAAGTACGATTTTTGTACTATTATCTTTATGTTATTTGGTCTTTTATTGTTTGGTTGAACCACAAAGGTGTGGTTTGATGGTTTAATCTTTAAAACAATAGTCCAATCTTTAATTTAATTATTCCCTTGGACTGTATTGGTTAACGTAGTTGTAAATATTTCGGTTGGAGCTTGATTTAATCAGGCTTTGGATGAGGTTGTTAATGAAAACTGCTGTGTCATTCAGGCGTTGGTTTCTGTGACCTTCTTATAGGTGTTCGTGTTAGGTTTTTATTGCTGATGAAAGATGTAAATGATGGCTTCAGCACAAACATCGTTTAGTTAAATTATGTGTAAGGCCTGATCTGCGCCCTTTCACAGCGTGTAACTGCGGGTCGTGGAGGCCTCGTTTTACAGGCTTGGCTGGTCTGACTGTTAAAATTGTGGCGCTTTCTTCACCAAGTGTTGGGATCTTACACCGTTTGCGCGTGTAAATCGAATATACGGCGTTTTACAGGTTTTTCTTGACATTGTGTGTTTTGAGTTGAGGGTTATTTGATCATATTACTGTCTCTCAACGTGCTTAAAGATGGCGGCTGTGCTTCGTTTCCCTTAGATAAAAATGCGGATGTACTGTTTAGTACAACGCTCGTGGGAAGAAGCCCTTGGCTCTTCGAGGGTACGCGTGACTGGATGCAACAACCAATAGGCTTCATGGTATTTACCCTGAAAGCCCGCGTTACAGCAGCTTTGACCAATACCCGTCGTCGCTCTCAACACGTTGACGTAATGTAATATGATATGGAGCAGGCTGGCTTCCTTGCCCTCGCTTTCTGTGGGGGATAATATGGCGGAGCCAGTTGCATACAGTATATCTTAAAGGCTGTAGAAGGGTGGACCAATAGTGTTGTGCAACTTATTTGACGGACAGGAAAATCTTGCGAATAGGCTGACCTGAATTGCAGGTTGGAGAGTTTCAGTATCCAGGGGTGTGGTCATTTTAACTGAGGTCGTGAACAGCCAGTAGAAATCCAAGGGGTGGGGACGTTTTGGGGTGGTGTGTCCAATGGGTTTTGCGACGGGTCTATAAAAAGCCGGGTGTAGTCGCATAGTCGCCATTTCAGCGAAGCAGATTTGAAAGAGAGCTCCGTGGCGGGGAACGGAGAGATCTGACGACTGGAGACGGATCCTGGTTTGAGTGTAGCTAAAAACAGAATCCGGATCCATCCCGATGGAAATGGCTGTTAACCCGCTCATTGACAGGTATCTACCGGCATAACTGACTCTCAGCTTTCCATCAGTCGGAATATTGTGAACATTTATGGTTATTTATTTTAAATATAACGGAACGGGCACCCTGTTTGCTGTAATGCCAGTTGAAGAGAGGTGGACGCTGAGTATGCTACAGGAAGGACTTTATCGCGTCGTTACAGGCATTAGAAGTGACTTTCATGTGGAAGAAGTAAGGTTGTTTTGGGCTTTTTAACATAACAAACTGCGACTGTTGAGCGCTGTGCCGGCGCCATTTTCGGCTGCCGTTGGCCGCTCTCTCACACTGTCTAGCAGTTAGCATTACTAGCTCTAGCCTGAGCCCAAAGGGTTGCTCATGAGACGCGTAAGTATCACGTTTGGTGCTGTATGTCTGCGTTTATTGACAGTGACAATTGACAATGCTGACCTGGCATCTTTTAAGAAGGCTTTATCTAATGTATAAATGTGGCATTTGTGTAGCACAAAACCATAGTTAAACTTGATCGTTGTGCAAGTACATACATAGGGGGGTCGGGCGCACAGCCACGGCAGAGTCACTGCGTGTTTCGCTGGTTTGTTGTTGTAGCCATGTGGCGGTCATGGGGTTGTTGTGATCGCCGGTGTAACGACTCCATTGTAGCATAACGGCTAACGCTCTGTTATCAGTAGCACCACTACCAGTTATTTATGTATTATTAAAGTAGTATTGTCACACATACAGAGAGCCTGTCAATGTCTCTGGTAAATGTGATTTTTAATGTAGGGTTATTAGTATATATGTTGGGTGTTTCCCTTGGTTGCCTGGTTACAGCGCACACTAGCCCCAGTAGTTAGCAGCTGCTATCATTTTGAACTAATCCGATAATGCCAAAAAACTGTCTCTAAATATGATAAATTTTTAATACTTTAATGGAGAATCTATTTTTTGTCTCCTAATTTGTTAAATATTTTTTGAGGCCAACATGTTTTTTGTGTAGTGCTGTTATATTTTGTACATGATTATTTCCCTTTTTAATAATAAAGTACACTAACTGTCAAATGTGTTTCCAACAGTTGTATCATTTAAAATGACTGCTTTACAATAGCTTTGCACTCCTTTTGTTGTATCATGTTGCTAATTCTTCTTACATTTTGTGTGTAGGGTGGATCAGTGCAAACATACCCTTAGGCTATGCATAGGAGACTTAAGCTACTAACCCCATGGGTTATATTACTTGCACTGTTTGCTTAAATGTGGAACTTAAAAAAACGATTTTCTGTTTTGACTTAATGGTAATGGTGCAGCATCCAATAATACAACACCAGCTGTTTCAGGCTTTTGGTAGAGACCAGTTTTCAGGCGGGTGACCTTAAATACCCCCTCTTGCCTTGGTTAGTCTTATAAGTCTTGTGGTTCAGATGGTGGGCCAGTGAAGGTGGATCATGGTGAGTCAATACCTTGCAGCACTGAAAGGACAACTGAATAAACAGAATTGCTGTTTTTTTTACATTTTTCTTTTTAAATTAAAAATACTAGCATTAGTGTCACTGTAGATTTGATGCTAATGCCACCAACAGTCCCCATCCAAGTAACCAGACTCTGAAAATACTGCACAGTTAATGACATAAAATACAACTACTGTTACTTTATATCCAGTACCCGTAACTATACTGTTTGGCTCTGGAGTGTATAAGGATATGCTTTCTTTACACCTTAGTGTTATTAAAGGTACACATGGAGGCACAATGGTAAGTCAGGTACAACACCAGAGTTCAACAGAGATGGTCTTCCTTCGCTGGTGCAAAGTGTCGTGTTACGTATTGGTAATGTGACTTTTGTATAGAACTGTTTTCTCCTGTCATCTAAACATAACTCTGAAGTCACCAGGCGCTCATAGGTACAGTCATGGTTGCAGAGAACGAGTTTAGACAGTCGGTGTCTCGCACCTGTCAAACACAGAACAACAAGAAGTAGGAGTGGCTTAGTGTTAATACTGTGACAAGTTAATGTGTACCCTAAGCTCTGTTTATATATCATCACAATCCTGTGTTAATGACTAATGGGTGGCTTGTGGTAGACAAGGTTAGGAATTAGAATTTGTGTGTAAATTTTCTACACTATTCCAGTCATTACAGTAACATGGCAGCTTAAACTCCTCCCACAATCTAAGTTGTTGTTTTTTTTAAGCATGGAAACGGGTGTTGGGTGTCTGAGTGAGACGTGTAGAAGAGGAAGTGCTTGTACCAGTTCACCCAGTGTGAGCGCTCAGGGTCAGGCAGATGGGTGCTTGCTAACAAACGTGTAGTATCCTTTTTGACTTTGTATCAAATTTGACATGATAACAGGAAGCATACGTCAACAAGGGAACACTTATTTATTATGAAAGTTGATTAGCTTACATGGTAATCCCAGGATGTACAGCACAGAATATTCATTGTAACCTTTCTATAATGAGAAGAAAAACTTAATAGAATTTCATCATCACAGCTCAAACCAAAATACTCAGTTCCTTTGTAACTGTGCTCTCTGCAGCTCCCATGTTGGGCCTGATGCCAGTATGTTGGGAATAATGATGGATCAGAACTGTGGCACAGCTGGAAAACGCATCCGAAAACCTTCACTGCTCTACGAGGGCTTTGAGAGTCCTGGAATGCCCCCCCACAGCCAGATGACCCCTTCCGGGCCCCCGCAGCCCCCGGTGAAGGACCCCAACCGCCAGGGGAGGATGACCAACCAACTGCAGTTCCTGCAGAAAGTCCTGCTCAAATCTTTGTGGAGGCACCACTTTGCCTGGCCTTTTCATGAACCCGTGGATGCTGTCAAGCTCAGCCTGCCGGTGAGTGTATAGTTTCAGGTTTCAGTTCCTGTTTAAAGAGTGAAGTTTGAATGTTTCCTACCCTGAAAATGCCTCTCTTCCTCCAGGACTATCACAAGATCATAAAAAATCCAATGGACATGGGCACAATTAAGAAGAGAATTAA
>NW_024585303.1:0-9108 GCF_018398535.1 Haplochromis burtoni
CGAAAAACCCGGATGTGGAAATCAACTCCAAATGAGTGTTATAGTATTGACTCTTTGAAATAACTCCGGCTACAGAGCTTTTTCAGCACCGTTAGTGTTACTGTAACTCTCAAACCAACACTTTTCAACTCGAAATTTTTAACACCAGTAATTTTAACTCACATCAACACTTCGGATTTTGCTGTGTAGCACAAGCTGCCATCAAGTGCGGGATCTACCAAGGAGATGCTCTGTCCCCACTGCTGTTCTGCATAGGCCTGAATCCCCTCAGTGCGATCATTGACAAGACTGGCTACGGATACCAACTACAGAATGGAGCAATTGTCAGCCACCTCCTGTACATGGATGACATCAAGCTGTATGCCAAGAGTGAACGAGACATCGATTCACGGATCCACACCACCAGGATATACAGCAATGATATCGGAATGTCTTTAGGACTGGAGAAATGTAGTCGGATGATAACAAAGAGAGGGGAGGTAGTCATAACTGAGGGGATCCAACTACCAGAAGGCAACATTGCAGACATAGAGGACAGCTACAAGTACCTGTGGATTCCACAGGCAAATGGGAACCATGAAGAGGTCGCTAGGAAAGCTGCAAAGACCAAGTACCTGCACAGGGCCAGGCAAGTCCTGAGAAGTCAGCTGAATGGTAAGAACAAGATCTGGGCTAGCAATACCTACGCCCTGCACGTGATCAGGTACCTGGCTGGGATAATAAGCTGGCCAAAGGAGGAGATAGAAGCAACTGACATCAAGACAAGGAAGCTCCTGACCATGCATGGAGGGTTTCACCCCAAGTCCGGCACCCTGAGGCTGTACGCTAAGCAGAAGGAAGGGGGCTGGGGACTGGTGAGTGTCAGCACCACAGTCCAGGATGAGACAACAAACATTCACGAATACATCAGCAAGATGGCCCCAACCGACCGCGTGCTCACTGAATACCTCAGGCAGCAGAAAACCAAGAATGAGGAAGAAGGGGAGGCACCATCATGAAAGGACAGGCCCCTGCATGGCAATGTTCCCCCTAAGCTGCGTGCGTGCGCAATTGCGCACAGCTGGCACGGTCTCTGCACACAGAAAATCTGCGTTGCGCACAAAAAAATCTAACCTGAATTGAAATTCAAATAAATACTTTAAATATTCTGTTTTGCAGTGTTAGTCAGTAAGTGACTGGCTGCTCCCGTATGGGATTAGAATGATGCCACCTTATCCCATAGTCCAGCCAATAATGCGATTCACATTCGTATATATGCAGCTAATCAACGTCGTTGACAGGCTATGACAGCGTCCTTATGTGCCGACAGCGGTGTTTTAACTAGCAAAGCCGCATGGCTGATGTGGAGTGAATCCACGTTAATGACAACGTGTACAACCATTGGAGATGTGAGCAGGACAGACGGAACAATTGACGGAAAAAGTGTGGTCTTCATACCAGTTTTTAAATTGTGTTGATAGGCCACGTAAAACCAGAGTTGTGATAAAAATATCTGCAATGTTTGGTTTTCTTCCTGAATACTATCATTGTTTATATTTACTGCGGGAAGAAACGGTAAAAATGGTATTTTATAAGGAAAACGCTCGAAAGCACTCTCCGCCTGTGAGCAAAAACAAAACCAAAAAACCCCCACCCTTTCCTATTGGTCGAAAAATGTACCATGTCGACCAATCAAAAAATGATATGGCAACAGGGCATTTAGTTGTTTAGGAAGGGGGAAGTTTTAGGAGTGACGGCGGTGTTTTGAGATGTGAGAGATTTTCGACGTTTAGCGCAAATCTTGTGTAGTTAGTGTGTAGTCTAGTCAATAGTTTTGTTGTGTGTGTCAGAACAATGAGGCAACTGCTGAATGGTACAGGTGTTACAGCAGTGATACCTCTCCTGTTGTCAGGCCTGCAGGTATCAGGCTGTTGTTCTCCTTTATCTCATAGTGGACAGAAATTATTTTTTGGAGTGGCACAAATAATTTGTGTGGCATCAAATTTGATGCAGAACAGCTGATTGTTCTGTAAATAGTTTGAAATGTTATTTTAAAAAAACGCCTTGGCTGCATTTTTAAATAAACAGCTGCAAAAAACTTTGTTTGCATAACTCAGTAACTATGTAATTAGCTGCCCAACATTGGTCATTATTTACTGTATTTTGCAGACAGAGAGTTACAGGACTCTCTCCCAGACCACAGACTCATACTCCTAAAATAAGTCAGAGCTTTATTAAAAAAAAAAAAAAAAAAAATTGTGTTTTCAAAATTGGAGTTCAAGTTATTTTTACTTCCAATTGTGTTAACATACTACACAGGTCATGAGCAAGATTTTTTTTAAATTTTCATTGTAAGTGGGCTAAAGCACTTAATTAAAAGTACAGGGTGGGCCATTTATATGGATACACCGTAATAACATGGGAATGGTTGGTGATATTAAAGTCCTGTTTGTGGCACATTAGTATATGTGAGGGGGCAAATTCCTCAAGATGGGT
Organism: Haplochromis burtoni; assembly: GCF_018398535.1. Classification (NCBI taxonomy): domain Eukaryota; kingdom Metazoa; phylum Chordata; class Actinopteri; order Cichliformes; family Cichlidae; genus Haplochromis; species Haplochromis burtoni. The sequence continues at coordinate 2,476 of NW_024585303.1, forward strand.
GGTGACCATGGTGGCCATTTAGAAGTCGGCCATCTTGGATACAACTTTTTTTTTTCAATAGGAAGAGGGCCATGTGACACATCAAACTTATTGGTAATGTCACAAGAAAAACAATGGTGTGCTTGGTTTTAACGTAACTTTGAGGAGTTTGAGGAGTTAACCATCTTGAGGAGTTTGCCCCCTCACATATACTAATGTGCCACAAACAGGACTTTGATATCACCAAACATTCCCATGTTATTACGGTGTATCCATATAAATGGCCCACCCTGTAGTCTAACATAAATGTAAATGCTGTAATTTTAATATTTTAATAAACCATGTAACTTGGATGGATTCAGTGCTGGCGTGATGTCTACTGTTGCTCACAGTGGTCCAAGGGACCACTCAGGGAGTTTGTGTGTTCGCTCAGACACATGAAAAATTAGAGGGAACATTGCTGCATGGTATATACCACCGGCAGATAGCGGAGGTAGCTGATATCCAGAAATCCTACCAGTGGCTGGACAAAGCTGGACTGAAAGACAGCACAGAGGCATTTATCATGGCAGCACAGGAACAAGCTCTGAGAGGCTGGGGTCTATCACACCAGGCAAGACCCCAGGTGCAGGCTATGTAAAGACACCCATGAGACAATCCAGCAGCTGGGTGTAAAATGCTAGCAGGCAAGGCATACATGGAACGCCATGACCAAGTGGCCGGTATAGTATACAGAAACACTGTGCCGAATATGGCCAGGAAGTCCCGAGGTCAAAATGGGAGACGCCCCTTAGGGTGGTGGAGAATGACCGAGCTAAGATCCTGTGGGACTTCCAGATACAGACGGACAAAATGGTGGTGGTAGACAAACAGAAGAAGACGGCCGTAGTGATAGATGTAGCGGTTCCAAATGACAGCAACATCAGGAAGAAGGAACACGAGAAGCTCGAGAAATACCAAGGGCTCAGAGAAGAGCTCGAGAAAATGTGGAGGGTGAAGATAACAGTGGTCCCCGTGGTAATCGGAGCACTAGGTGCGGTGACTCCCAAACTAGGCGAGTGGCTCCAGCAGATTCCAGGAACAACATTGGAAATCTCTGTCCAGAAGAGCGCAGTCCTGGGAACAGCTAAGATACTGCGCAGGACCCTCAAGCTTCCAGGCCTCTGGTAGAGGACCCGAGCTTGGAAGACAGACTAGCTGCAGGGGCGAGCGGGGAGGGTTTTTAAAAAAAATAATCCTATTATTGTATTTGGTCTCAATAGAAGGTCCAAAGAGATGGTGATGAAGGTTGCAAGAACAAAATAAAACAAAATCAGAGAGATATCAAAAACTTTGAAAGTGACTAAATTAATAATCTTAAAAAGAAGGAATGTAGAAAATTGCTTGAATACAAGACAGGAAACAGAAAAAAATTCAAATTAACCAATCAAAACTTCATAGATAGATCAGCTGACATATAAAAGGTTATATAACTGGTTAAGTCACACCCAAGTAAATACTGGACTAGATCATTAATGATGAGGACGGGGGGTGGAGACATAATCCCCACCTGTCTCAAAATAACAGATGCGTGAAATACATAAAAAGAATACTATGAATATACAAAAAAAATGGGACAAAGGGCAGTATCTGATAATAAAAGGAAGTATGTCTAGCAGTTGAATTAAAAAACAAGAGGACATCATCACATGGGAACACATTTGTTAAAAGGTCCTAATTTATGTCTCTAAAATGTAAAATCTCTAAAAAGTAGACTTAAAATGTAAACTTAAGAAAATATGTCTAGAATGCTACTCCTTCTTTTGCTGAAAAAATAAATAAAATTAATTAAATAAACATTACCCATGCGTGAATAATTTAACTGATAAAATTAGAATAAAAACATAAAAAATAAAAAAGGTTCAGTTCACAAAAACTCATTGATTCGAAAAATCCTCATTCATACCTCTGGGGTGCAGACTCTATATCCAAAATATCCAAAATGCTTCTCTTTTTTTCCGGATAAAATTAATATTACCACCTCTGTGGTTTAGTTTAATGGCTTCAATGCCTAAAAACATAATGGTGAATTTGGATGTTTATCATTGAAGTGTCTTGCAACAGGGCTGGTTCTCTAACTCATATACATATAATACTCACAATTATGCTTTTTTTTTGCCTTTACCAGGGATGAACCACTGATCACTATGTGACAGGGAGAGAACATTTTTTCTTACTCACACAAAGTTACAAATTGTGCAATAAATTGAACTTTTTTCCAAGTGCTATTTATTTGCGTAAGATGGATAAATTCTTTCAAAATGAATTCAAAACGATTCTATTACACCTCCAACAGATGTGTTCTTAAAAAAACAAACAACCAATTTGTTAGATTTAAATGTTAACAAAATATAAACACCAGCCATTATTTGTTACTATTATACTTGCTTTTTGATCGTAATAAATTTAATTTATAGCCTTCTGAGACCCAACCCATTTATTTATGTCCTCTGTAGCGGACAAATAATTTAGCAAAAACGTTAAAGTGTAAGATATGGTTTTCCCCTCACTTCTCATGTGGATTTTAATATTTCTTATGTTAATGCACTATGTATTATGCATTGTCTCAGTCACTGAATACTATTTAATTCTCAGTTCAGTCATATTGTATAAGCATTGGATCTGTTGCATATAGTGCTAAATGTTCTTTGTTAGGTGTACTCACCAGATCTGTGAGAACGTCTTGCTTGGAGCTCTTAAAATAATTTTCTGTCAGCTAGTTTCGGTTGAATTGGAAATGAAACTGTGTCTGTACAAATATCCTGCCTCTTAACTATTCAAGAAGGTTGTCTAAGGTGATCTAATCTCAGTGTTTGTTTTTTTTACTAAAATCCAAAATCTTTTAAGATAAAATAAAAATCCTTTCATTGAATAGTATCACAGTAATACACAGCAGTTAGAAAAAATAATTTTCCATTTATAAATATTTTAAAATGGAAATTCATAATTACAGCATCAACAACAATAAAAGGATTCTCTGCTAATTCTTGAATGTCTGTATTTTTAAAAATGTTTAATAAATGAAAATGGACTTAATAATATATTCAGTATAATCTTAAATGATTGACTGAGCCCATTACCCCATCAGGAAAATGTTTACAAAGGTCAGGCTCAAGGGCTGGTGTTTTTCGTTTAGGTTTTAGCTCACATTATTCATTTTATGTAGTAAATTACTTGCAGACGACTTGCAGATTTTGCACAACAGGATGTTCACTTACCACAGGATGTTCTATCTATCAAAAGTATCACAATATGTTGGCAGACTGTGGTTAAATGTGAGTGGCTTTCTACTGTGGCAACTTATTGGCATTTCTGAGTATTTTTGTTTTTGATTGTTTGATGTTTGCACCCAAGTTTAAGTGGGCTCTGTTAGGGCAAAATAGCCATCATTACTAGTTTGCTCTCTCAACACTTAAAAATGCTTATCACATTACACATTACATTAATTTATTCAAAAAAAAGTCAGTAGTAGAAATACCAGTTAACCATTCATTTACCTTTAAACTTCATTTACAATAGAGAAACAACCAAATCTGTATTTAGCCAACACATCATGGATGATTTTTTTTTTTTTTAAAGAATTTTGAAGTGCTGCCTTGCAGTGTAACTCTCCCTACCATGTCAGTTTCACTATTCTAGCTTTGTAGTGGATCTCATGGTCTGCCACTTTAAGAGCGGTAGTCTGTGACTTTATGTTTGACAAAGTGCATGTCAGGATGCTGCAAGAGAGATGATCCAAATCTGGGGTGTTGAAAATTCAGGATACAAACTTAAAAAAAAGAGAGAGAGAGAAACAAAAAATGCTGCTCCAAATTGGCAGGATAATCTGCAATTTCCACATGGAAAAAACAGAGAAAACAAATGGCTAACTTGGGCAATGATGTAGACCTGAGTTTGTTCACTGTGAAACAGGTGGGGGAAAAGACACGGGCAAAAGTAATCAACACAAGTGAAGATACTAAGAATGACAAGAAGTAAATGGTAAATGGTAAATGGCCTGCATTTGTATAGCGCTTTTCTAGTCCCTAAGGACCCCAAAGCGCTTCACACTACATTCAGTCATTCACCCATTCACACACACATTCACACACTGGCGATGGCAAGCTACATTGTAGCCACAGCTGCCCTGGGGCGCACTGACAGAGGCGAGGCTGCCGGACACTGGCGCCACCGGGCCCTCTGACCACCACCAGTAAGTAAAAACCAGACAGGATAAGAAAAGCTAACACAGTAAACAGGAAATAGCCAATAGACATATGCTAGACACAAAAAAATGTTAACAGGGACAGTAAACACAGAAATATGAATGCTGGGAAAATTATGACAAAAGAAACAAAACATAATGCACTTTCATTCTTTCTGCCATCGTCAGTGATTAAAAGAGAAATTGGCCAAATTCAGAGCATCAGAAGGCTCATAAAAAATGTATTGCCTAAACATTGACTCAGAATTCTTTGCAAAGGTGAGTTGTGGAGCTTGTTCTTGCAGTTATATTGCAGCAGCGTACCAGTATCTGCTGGTACACAAAAAAGATGGGCTATTTACTTCTCTCTTCCACAGGCAAAACACTGTATAGTACTCTCTTTACTGTATATGTTAAGACTCTAGACAGTAGTTAGTATTGTTTAATCTACATATAATCCAAAACAAGCACTTTTTCTGCATAGAAGTCAAAGGTCTGATGTTGAGTACAGCCTAGACCTTCCATTAACGTGAGAGTTTTTGCACACCAAGATATTCGCTTACCACAGGATGTTCTATATATCAAGACTATCAGAATATGTTGACAGAGTGCGGTTACATGTGGGTGGCTGCTACTGGCAACTGCCAGTGACAAGGATCAGGTACAAACTGAGTCTTAAGCAGAGAGTGTGCAGCATTGTTTGATTTGTGCACCCAAGTTCAATGGGCTATTTAGGGGAATGACTGGTCCCTCTTTTCTTGGTCTCTTAACATGTAAAGTATACTTATCCCATGTTACATGAGATTTTTTTTAAATTTATTTATTTTTTAAGAGCGAAATAGGCAAACGGTAATAGAAATAGCATATTAATCATTTATCTTTTCTGTGTGGAGTTTGCATGTTCTCTGCAAGTCTGCGTAGACTTTCTCCAGGTACTCGAGCTTCCTCCCACAGCCCAAAGGTATGGATGGATTTAGGTTAACTGGTGACTGCCCATAGCTGTGAACGTGGAGCATGAATGGTTATCAGTCTCTTTTTCATCCCTGCATTGGTAGGGCAAGATGTCCAGGGTGTGCTGTAAAATGGCAGCAGATTAGTGAATTAGTGTATTAATTTAATTGTTTAATAATTTAGGATCATTTTAGGACTTTTTGGGGTTTTTGATCATTGGGATATGGTAAAACTGAAACTGTTATTTTTATGTTAAGGTTAAAGGATTAAAGTGAACTGACTCCTGTTTAGTAGATACAATGCCAGTGTTTTAAAGCTGTATACAAATCTTAGAGGGAAATTGGGGGACACGTTGACAAAAAGATATGCTTTGGGGAAAATTGGTGAAGGTTGTAGGAGGAGAAAAGGTTTGATTTCTTTTTTGATTTCTAGAAGTAGTGGTTATAATGTAGGCTTACACATACAGATATTACATAGATTTATTTTTAGGATAAAGGGGAGAGCTTATAAGTAGAAGTGATTTTTATACATATTGCATTTTGTGCCTTTAAAGGATTCAATTCGTCTCTTGAGGGTCACGAGCCTTTGGCTAGCGCTATGATTAGCCAATCTACTGTGAGGATGAAATGTGAGTTATTAAAGGATTGCACACGCTTACAGACACAGAGTCCAGAAACACACATGACAGTATTAATTCCAGGCAAAAGGCCTCAAATTCATTTAGCTTTTAACTGAACTTAAAGAAGGACCAAAGAGGAAGGAAAGCATATATTTTGTTAAGTCTGATAAACTAGAATTAGAAGGTATTGTTACATTAAAAGGAGCAAAATGAAATAAAAGGGCTATACCAAAAACAGGTTATAACATAGGAAATGTGAGGTTAAAATGAAATGTATGCAGGAGTAATTGCTTATGTGCTTAAACTTAATTGATTAAAGTGGTTGTTTTGTTTTGGAGCTTTTAGTAGAATAGGCGCTTATAATGATTTTCTTGTTGAGCAGCGACAGTTTGTGTACAGGATGTTGATGATCAGATAAGGGAAAATAGAGCGAGCAACCGGACGTGAAAGCAGCGCTTTAAGAGTTTTAAAGTGATGAGTAACGCTGAAGAATATATATAAATACAAGTCAATAAGTTAAGAACATAATTAGGATCATGCTTTTGATTAAAGAGTCCCAAATATGATAAGTTAGGGAGGTGCAGGAAAAGGTGTTTTGTTTCCTTTGCAGAAGATCTCGGCGACCACAGAGGGGTGAGGATCCTGGAGGCCCGAGACAAGAGAGGGTCAGGGCGAGGACACATGTATTGCGACCTCTGGTGTTCCAGAGGTCGAGAGAGGGAGTGTGGAGCAGGGAAATTATTTTACTGCTATTGTTAAATAATCATCATCATTACCATTGCATTAATAATAGAATCTGCAGCATTGATATTGTATTCAGAGGTTTAAACAGTGTGTGTCTTTTAGAAAGACTAAGTTGCAG
>NW_024585304.1:0-9108 GCF_018398535.1 Haplochromis burtoni
ATTTTAAAAGTAACCTTCCCAACACTGGACAAGAGTGACTAGATGTGGAACACGGCGAAGGGGAAAGTAACAGAAACCTAAATCATAGGAGCTAAGAATATAACACCAGCAGAAAACAAAGAGAACAAAAACCATGAATCAACAATAATCAAATATTATAATCACAAAGTCTGAAATACAAATACTGGTTGCAGACCCAATACCGTGACAGTCTTGCTGCTCTGTTTATACCTTTAAACTGTTCTTTAGGGTACTGCTTCCAGGATACGATAAAGAGAAATTAGGTTCCTTCTTGGATGATCTAAATGTTCAGCTAAGTAACCAAGGTGCTGGCCCTTGCAGGCAGGGCAGAAACTGCACATATGTTTTTATCTACAGTTCATTCATACAGCTTTACCTCCACGGAGCTGAGTATTATTGAGAATGTAGGCTGAAATAAGTAACCCCATAGTTTTCAATTTTAGAGGGGTCATGGGAAACCATGTGTTTGTCTCCCCTAATAAATAGTTGAAAGAAACAGAAGAAAAGCACAGAAACACCTCTCAGCATTGTAATAATGCCTCTAATAGAAGATGCTCCTTTGTTTCTTCAACACTGAGTCTTTTTCACTCCCAAATTGTAATTAGGAGTTATGAGTTCGTACAACATAATATAATATTCCCACCACACTCAAACACAGATACAGTTTTGTAATCTCAGTCAGCAGGGTTACACTGTCTTCTCTTATCCTGCTGGGGAGGCTGACAACAGTGGAGAAACCAGGATTATAAAGGATCTGTTCTGATATCCGATACTAGAAATTTTCATTTCAAAAGTCTGAAAAGTGGGTAGGTTTTATGTCACTTTTAGAAGGACTGTTGCCAGCTTGCTAAATAATGTGATATATATGATCCAGTTAAGATCTTTATGATTCCTGAAAATCACAGATATGTGTGACATATTTTGAATGTGTTCACTCAAGCATCAAATATGAGGCTATCTGTGTAACAGCTAATGCTAGGACAAGATGGGGTTATGGAAAAAGGGAAATGATGCTAATCACATTGGAAGTACTGTAAAAGAAAAGAATCAAGATACTGCAATGAAGTATTGTATGAATGGCTGATGGTTAAACTCATAAGTATATGAACAATGATACCATGTTTTGTAATTTTTTCCTTTTTTTACACCACCAGATCGATTAACAAGGCCTAAAGTTATCAGGGAGTCGAAGAGCTGGTCACTGTATTTAATCTGGTAGAGGGTGGAGAGCCTTTGTTCTATCTATCTAGTTTTGGCTAAAACAAAGACAGCTTGCAGATATGGGAGGAAGCAGGGTGGCAGTGAGTGATTTAGCCATCAGACCAGGGGCGATTTTAGCCCATTTTTGGGGGTGCTTCAGCACCCCCAAAAATGAATCAGAGAACCCCCAAAGATTTCTTACTTTTTTTGGACAATATTTGCTGTTTGTGTGACACACTACTAAAAATATAAAAAGCATACAGTACTGTACTTGTTTGAGATGCCTCTCCCCTGCTCTGGCTCTAGCGCTCTTGCTGCCAGAGCGATGGTGGCTGAGACGCAGCGGAGCGGAGGTGTAAGTGCCTGGCTTAAAACAGGACATATTAGCTGCATTTAACCTTCAGTTACTCTTTATATAGTTACAGTAGGTAGGAGTTCGACCATGTTTCTTTTTAGCTGAAAAGCATTACACCAGGTAACCTGCAGTGTTGAAAACGTGTTTTCCGACAATGTTTGCTACCCTACAATCCGTCCTGCTCTGTAGTAAAATCAGCGACATTTGACCGTCCTGTTGCTCCCATTGAAATGTATACAGCCTATTTAAAATCTAAAACTTTAAATTGTCCGCAGCCTACTGTTGTTACCACTGTCCTGTTTGAAATGGATTTATTTTAAAAAAGATAAAGATATTGTGCTTGATAAAACTAAAGACATTGCAAATGAATTTAATGATTTCTTTGTAAATGTTGGCTTTAATTTAGCAAAAGAAATTCCAGAGTCAAGAAATAATAACGACCTAAATAAACATATTACTCAGAATGTGTCCTCCATGTTTATTGGTGCTGCAACTCATAGAGAAATAATTAACATTGTGAAGACATTTAAAAATAAAAAGTCCACTGACTGTTTTGGTATTGACATGATATTAGTTAAAAGTATTATAGAATATATAGTGCAACCTTTCGCATACATTTGTAATCTGTCCTTTCAAACTGGTGTGTTTCCCTCACAAATGAAAATAGCAAAAGTTATTCCAATCCATAAAAACGGAGAGAGATGTCAGTTTACCAATTATAGGCCAATATCACTACTCATGCGTTGCACCTTTCTCACCTGCTGCAACCAACACAGCAGGCCAATCACTCACGTCCCCACTAGTTCATCAAGATATTTTTCTTTTAGCGGAGAACAAGCTAAGCCCTTAGTTATCTTTACCAAACTAGACATCCATGTTCGATTACAACAGTAAGATCAAGCTTCTGAGACAGATTACATTCTCACTATGCAGTAGATACGAAGACGCAACATATAGACTTGGGCTTAAGAGCTCGATCAAAAGACGTAATCTTCCCCACACGTGTGCTTTGCAGGGGCAGTCTAGAGCACACCTGTTAATGGAAATTAAGGTAGGTTCGAGCACTTGAGAGTGTGCGGCATAGCCTGATCGTTCTCAAATGCCGAGTGCCTACAAATAGCACACAACACTCGGTATAATAGAGTGAAAGACACAGATCAAATCAAGAATATAATGTTGTACTTTTGTTTGGCCTGTAATGTCAATGTTTTCTGTTTACTAGATCGGCTTAAAAAAACTGGCCGTGTAGTCTAATACAACTTTGAGAGTATCCGCACAGGGCGAGGCCTTTATTGAGACAAATTGTAAAGACGGATCCATAATCTATATTAAATATGAAAATAAACGTATGAGAAAGTCCGTAGAGTATGTATCGGCATAGCATGGGGGCATCAATCATATCAGTCCCCCTAACATACCGAAAGTGGCGATGAATCAAAGTGATCTACCTCGGAGCACTGACAAAGATAATATAATGTATCAGAATTCAAATAATTAATGTTAAAAATTACACAATAAAGCAGTTCCTGATCTTTACAAGAATAAGTAAACTCCTTTATAACAAATAACAATTCTTTAATCAAATGCGTAAGATCTCTGGGAAACATTTCTGCACAGTTCTAGTTTTTTGCTGGATAAGAAAAATTATAGAAGAAAACAAGACTCGACACTGGGTGTGGTGTGTTGGATATTAACTGTTACTCTCACCAGTAGTGCTTCCAGGGGTGATTTGCCCTGGCTAGAACTTAAAATTATTTCAAAATCACCCGCTACACGAAACATGGTTAATATATAAAATGGAACATAAAGAATGCTTAATAGCTAGACCATTAATGCCCAAAGACTATTTATTGTTAAAATAGTAAAAAATGTGTTATTGATTTGCTCGAAACCAGGACTGTTACCCACGTCCACGATGAGTGATGCGTAAACCGGTATGCCTCACGGTTAAAGTAAGTCCCTGAAAAGTTAGGAAACTAGCCTTATCACTGGAAATACAGTGGCCGCAAAAAAAAAGAGGGGAAGTTAAATACGTAAATAAAGAAAATTAAAAACAAAACATAGCAAGCGCTTTAATGGTGTGGAAAATAAAAGTTGTCTCAATAAATAATAAAAAGAAAACAAAATTGAATATTTTTCAGCACACAGCTAAGAACAAATGAAAAAAGGGGCGAATGTAATTCTAAAAGATAAGGAGAACAACGGAAGAGGGTCTGGAGTATAGCACCACGAAAAGTGATTGATATTGAAAAATTGAAAAAGGGAAGATTGACGAATAGGCCCCAAGACCGTGTACGAAAATCAAATTTCTTGCGTAGTCCAGTCGGATAGGAATTGATGACATTTAAAAACTGAGATTGGAAGTCATCATTATTAAACCCATAATCGACAATGGAGAGTGAAGTGTGAAAAAACAAACATGTGCAAAAAACCGGATTGCTGTTATTCATCTAGTAAAAAACACAAGCATGTCGACGAAGTAATCAACATACAACACAATATAACTTGAATACATCCAAGCCCGAATTTATCTACCTGAACAAAAAAATCATTAATACACACTTTGGGTCCTCGCTACTCTGTTGCTAGCTCTATGCCATACTATAACTTACGTGTACTAGGGAGGTATTATACACACTTTATTGTACTCTGTTGCTTCCATATATGACTTACTGTCTGGAGATATGGGGTAATGCATATAAAACGAACACTCTTCCTATTTTCAAGTTACAAAAAAGAGCTATAAGAATTATAAACCAATCAAACTATATAGAACCAACTAACATTTTGTTTATTAATCTGAATACCCTGAAATTTTATGATTTAGTTGAATATAAAATGGCACAGATAATGTATAAAGCACAAAATAACTTGCTTTGGTTGCAGACTTCATCCCCTGTTGAGACGGAATTTGTGGCGGCCATATCTCGACCCTATGTCAAGTTACGACCTGAAACTCCCACACTCTCACTGGTAGTGCCTTGACACCTAGTATGTGCACTCACCAAGCCAAGTGCCCAATCACCCAGCGACCCTACAGAAGTACTCAGCAGAAGCTGTTCAAAGTCAGAGACCGAGACTCAATATGACGTTAAGGCAACCCAGGCAACAGCACTTTCCTCCTATAAACCAAAAATTACAAAGAAAAAAACATCTAACACCTGATAAAGACGAACAAATGCCCTCTATACAAGCATGAGTATAAATAACCTCCACAGGTACCTTTTCCGTGTCTAGATTGAGGATACTGTAACCTGCTAGTATCATCGGAGCCACGGATTAGGCAAATAGACATCATGAACAAGTGCATTTAAAAAAAGGTGGGTCGTTTCAATTTTCCTTGTTTTACAACCAAATATGATTTAAACTCAATTTTACTGCCTTTCACTCTAGTTATTTAGGAAAAGAAATAATCATCATCAAGCCAATTGAAGCAAGAGCAAAACTAATAAAAATAAAATCGCCGAAAAGAAAAAAAAAAACAATCTAAAGATTCTGTTCTCGCCACTTTAGAGTCAACGCTTAGTCAATCCTTTCCGCAATATGTTAGAGCATACAACTTTACAGTACCTCAATCTTAGAAAATAGAGTTATGCTGCATTTATGCCATAGAAGGGAAAAAGTTTATGCCCGGAATCAAAGGATTGAGGTGAAACATTCATTACAACCAGTAAAAGGCGAGTCTGTCCTTCTCTTACCTTTATATGTGATAAAGCATACTCTCACTTGTCCTCAACATCACGTGGGTGTTTGTATCGTGTTTCTTATATCCTCACACTGTGGCCGCATAACCATATCTAAGCGTTAGCTTTCAGGTCTTGACTGTGTTTAAATGCCCTTACTTTTTTTTTTTTCTTCTCATCTATTTTAAGTTCTCTTGCAGAATTGCTCTGAGTCATATCTACCCTGGTGCACTTCGTCCAGCGGGACTATACAGGATCACACTGTCCCAAGCAGCTCACATTTCTATGGTCGTGTCCTTAGGCCTGGGTTCCCTTGTAAAAGCGTTTACCACCTGCCTAATCGAGCCCAAGCGCTTGTAAAAAGCTAATGGCATGCTAACATAAAGCATAACTCGACTAGCCACAGTGCAGTCTATGCATTATCAAAAAATAGCTCTTAATGTCTGAATTATGTTCTTTTAACTCATCATCCTTAGGCTAACAGTAATACATGTGATTGCATAACACTAACCCAGCCCCACATACATGCTTCTTAAATTCGCCATTAATCATCTACCTCCTCTGCATTTTTTCCACCAAAATTTATACAAAAGATAGGTGACAATAAATGACCCCCCATAGCCGAAAGCTTACCTCTGACTTTGAGCCAAAACTGCAAACTTTGTGGAGTTCGTCGGAATGTACTTTATCTGTATTGACTTTGTTGACACTGTGATTATCTGGAAAGTTCTTCATTAGGTATCATTAGTCACTTTTTCTACTGTTCTATCACTGAGATATATTCGCGATTTTGGATATGAAAATACTATATATATCACATAAAAATAAAATAATAAAAATAAATAAATACAAAGTTAGTTTTTAATACCTGACTAATACTGAGAATGATATCACCCGCCATTAACCGTATAAAGCTACCTGGTGTGGTGCAGGAGCTCGGCACCATGAAGCCATCGCTCCAGCCCTACCTACATGCTGGTGCCTCTACTCTCGTATTGCTGTGATTATCAGCCAATTATAGATCAAAGATAACGGTAGCACTGTAGTCAATGTAGTGTGGGTGTTCCTTGCACGAGAGAGGACGGGCAGGATTCTAGTGGTCATTATAAGGAAAAGTTTAATTCCAAAAAGGAGACACAATTTTCAGGTTTAAAGTGTTAAAATCAAAATACCGTCACAATCAGCAATAATGTGCTGGAATCAAGTGTTGCAATCGTTTCTGTCTCTTTATAGGTTTTCAATTGTGGTTTGAAGTATTTAGCCGTTTGGTTAGAACAGAGTACCTTGAGAGGCATGGAACTTTCCCTCTTATCCTGATCTAGTTATGTGTAGCAAAATGCAACACTATAACTATAATTTATTTTCATAATTCAAATGTAATTATTTCTACGTTAACACCACCACCATTGAAACTCACAGAATCCCATTTGTGCTATGATCTTCTCAGTCCAACCAATTCGAGTCCAGATGGACAAGACAGCAAGGGAGCGAGGGTGGGAGTCTGTGGATAAAGAGTAGAATCCAACCGCAATAACTCCTTGTAATTCACTCTGGTATCACTTCCTACTACAATGCCCATTAATTATAATCTGAACTCGTGAAGCAAGAGAACACAATTATAGACTACTGTACCAAATGTTGGTAGTCATAGATGTTTCACAGCATACTGCCTCACACAAACGCAGATTACCAAAACTCAAAAGACCTAAATACTCACAATAACAACAAAAAGAAGCAGTCATTAACCTCAAATGGCGTTAGGCCATTCACCGACACTATAATCAGAAAACCAGATGTAAAAAAATAAGGAAAAACAAAAAAATACAAAAAAATCAAAAACAGTACCAACACACTGGAGAGAAATACCAACAAAACTCAAACAGCTGCCTTCTCAATAATGGCACATACGCCTATAACTTATGCTGGAGTGAGCAGGCTCCATAAGTTCCGTATAGGAAACTGTTTGTATAAGACTGAGGGCAAATTAGTAGAATTAAAAAAACACACAACTGATTATTTGGACGTAACTCCCTATCAAATACCACTAAAATATCATCGACGACGAGTTGTGTCCTATTCCCCTATACATTTTCTTTTAAACTAAAGTCTGTGCACCCACCGCCCCCCACATGCCTAATTAACCAGAATCTGTCCAACAAACATATGCGGTGTCTTGGTAAAACCATACGGCATTTCACCTTCTCTATTTCCATAATGACCCCTACGCCAATGAGCTACGAGGAATGGTAAATAAAAAAGCAACTGCGTTCACAAAACAGCATAATCCAGCCAGGCTAGAACATGTGAAGGAAGGAAAAACATTAAAACATTTTCATATGATTAACAGCTTTTCCTATTAAAAAAAACCTCCCCTATTTCCAATCATGGTAAACCAGAAGAAGTAATAGATAAATAATTAAAAGACAGAAAAGTTCCTGTTTTTCACCACCTATAGATAACCTTTGTTTTATAAATACAGGACAGTCTGGACAATAAGGTACCAGAACTTTTTCTTTAACTCTACACATGTAGAAAACCAAGTCATACAGCTAAAATACCACCTTGTTTTCTTGTATTTAAAACTTTATACACTGAAATAAAGGACAGTTTCATTCATCTAGCCCATTTAAGAACAAAGTGCCCCATGATGTGAAATCAGTTTGACATTTCAAACTATTTCAGTCTATTTATTATGTTATGCATTAACTTTAGTTTTTCTGAACAGTGTCAGTGCTCTGGTTTTGATATCTTTGGTTTTCAAAGAATATACAATAGGATTGATACAAGGTGGGATGCATGAGGCCAGCGACAGACTCAGAACTCGCTGATCTGGATTAACAACACCCAGAAAAAAACCAACTGTGAAAATAACAATAAGAGGAATGTAAAATATAGCAACAAGAATGAGATGCTCAGCACACGTGGCCAAAGCTTTCACCCGACTGTCCACAGATTTCATCCTGAACACTGTCATCAGGATGCTGACATAAGACAAAAAAATGAAAGTAAAAGGGACAAAAAGTAACAAAACACTGAAAAAGGAAGCTGCAAACCACTGCATTGTGTTATCATTACAGGCAAGCCGAAACACAGGTGCATAGTCACAGAAATAGCTGAACACTCTCACAGACCTGCAAAAAGAGAGTCGAGTCATTATACCTGTTGCAAAAGCAATTACTCCCATAACAAGAAACCACGATACACTGACAATACAACACATGCTTCGCACAGTGTTGATGGAGTTATGACGCAGAGGGAAACATATTGCAATTAACCGGTCATAGGCAAGTATAGCAAGAGCAAATGACTCCAAAGATACAAACACATAATAAACATACATCTGTAGCAAACACAAGTTAAATGGAATGAAGTTGTTTTTGATGAGAAATATTTTTATCATGCTGGGAATGGTACAAGTGTTAAGAAACAGATCAATAACTGCAAGGTTGACAACAGCCAAAAATTTTGGAGTGTGCAAACAACGAGTAGAAGCAATGACATAAATCACCAAAATGTTAAACAGCACTGTAACACCATAAACAAACACCAGGAAGATAAAGTAGACACTGATGAAAGGAAATGTCTCAAATCCAATGATATAGAAACCTGGAGGATGAATGATAGCAGAGCTGTTTAAAACAATCCTTTGAAAAATCATAGTTGAACTCCACCACCTGTGTATGAGGACTACCTTATTAGTCTAAGGAACAGAAAATCATATTGTTACAGTGGCATTACAATACAGGTACAATTCACATGGCAGTTTAATGAGCACATTTGAAGTCATGCATGTGTTAAAGGAGTGAATGCAGCTCACCTGATGTTTTCTGAAAGGATTGGACAGCACAG
>NW_024585305.1:0-9097 GCF_018398535.1 Haplochromis burtoni
GGACAGTCTCTCTGAGAGCTACACTATCACAAAATGCACAATGTAATACACACTTGTTTTTCTCTAAAGTAGCAGTTGAGGTCCATATAAGGAGAACTTTTTGAGTGCGAGGAACTGTTATCATTTCCAGTAAGGTCTAACTGTGTGACGTCATAATGACTATAAAGCTTTCTGTCTTTGTGCAAACAAGGAAGAAGTCCGGCTCTTCCCACACTGTAATGTGTGTTTTAATAAAATGATCTGTGCTGACCCAGCTGTATGCCAGTCGTAGTCTCTTCCTCAAAATCCGAACCATGACAATTCTTGGTGCCGAAACCGGTTTGAGGAGGAAACTAATGGAGCTTGGCTGAGGTATAAGTGGTGTCAGACAGACAGCCAGGAGGTCGACTGAGTGATGGGCCCCGGAATAGGAGAGGTAAGCACCACCTGTTAACGTCCAAAGGTGCTGAATTGGAAATTAAACTAAATTGAATGTTCACTCAGTGGGACTTCTGGTGTTGGTCCATAGGGATCTTTGGTAATTAGTATTGAAAACAGGGAATATTGCATATTGCTCTGTCTAAATTTATTGCTGTTTATTTTGGGGGTGAATTTTGACTTAAGAGGTTATATGTGTTGAAGACAATATGGTTTAAAGTGTTTAAAGTGATGTAGGTTGACTGGAGCCAGCCAGTCAATCGGTAGTTTTAGGGAATTTGGTTTTATTGATCAGCAGAAACGCGGTTTCGGGCGTCAGGTAATTAAACTGGAGGCGGAGACCTCGCAGTGATGCTTATAATATATTGAGTAAATTGTTTAGGACTGGGGCGGGGTCCCCTAAGAGCGCAGTTGCTCAGCGCCGTGGCGGCGACTCCTGATCGTGGACGCATGGTCAGGTTATTAGCCCGGTTGGTTGCCGGGGAATTTCGGGCATCCCAAAGAACCAAAGTGGTTGACGGAGATCACTTTCCTTACTGCGCTAGATTGATTGACAGAGTCAGACTCGGCTGCCCCTGTTAACGTCGGGGACATGCAGCCGCAGTGGTTCGGGCAGTTACTTCGAAGGGTCCGGTCCACCTCGGGTCTCTCCACTTTCGCTTAATGACCTTCAACCACACCGCCTTGGCATCGGGGACGGACCTGTCCTCCGCTTTCACCCCCTCTCCAACCTGTTGTGTGAAACTAGACACAAGAGCTTTTAATTCTTTCCAACATTCAATATGTTTTCTGTTACTTTTTATACTTTCTTCCGCCGGGACTGTTGTCCAAGGACCTGGAAACTGTCGTCCTGTCAACAGCTCATATGGTGTGAAACCTGTGGATTGATTAACACAACATCTTATTATCATCAATGCAATTGGCAGGGCTGCTACCCAATTTAGCCCCGTGTGAGCAGAAATTTTAGCAATTTTATTCTTCAGATTTAAATTCATTCTTTCTACCTTTCCCTGCGACTGAGGGTGATATACAGTGCCAAATCTATGTTGCAACCCCAGCTTCTGTTCTACCTCTGCCAAATCTTTGTTTTTGAAATGAGTCCCATTGTCGGACCTAATCCGCTTCGGGAAAACCATGGATTGATTTGACTCCCTATTACTCACCTATTAGGCACAACATAAGCTCGTGTACGCGAAATGTAATGATTGAATTAACAACCACCTTAAATCAACACTTTTTGCCACGGCGCTGAGCAACTGCGCTCTTAGGGGAGCCCGCCCCCGTCCTAAACAATTTACTCAATATATTATAAGCATCACTGCGAGGTCTCCGCCTCCAGTTTAATTATCTGACGCCCGAAACCGCGTTTCTGCTGATCAATAAAACCAAATTCCATAAACTACCGATTGACTGGCTGGCTCCAGTCAACCTACATCACTTTAAACACTTTAAACCGTATTGTCTTCAACACATAACCTCTTAACTCAAAAGTTCCCAGAATAAACAGCAATCGGTCCCCTGCTTGCGCGCGTTACGATGACAAGGGAGGGGCTGTCAGGAGACGCAATCCTCCCTCTTGGTTGGCCATGCCTCAGGCCAGCCCGTCAAAGCATCGACACTTACCAGTAGGTATCGAACTCCTCCTGGGCCTGGGTCAATCATGTCAGTGTAGTCAATGACAATCTCTTCACCTGGTCTTTCTGGAATGGGGAACTTACCTGCCTCTGGTTTAATCACTGGCTTTGGATTGTGCCTCCCACAGATCAGACACGACCTGGCCTTCTCCTTGATCATATCCTTCAAAAAGGGATGCCACCAATGGCACAGATGTCTCCCCATCTGGGCGACACCTACATGTCCAAGGCCGTGCGCTTCGCAATCTTCTGTTTTGCCAAGTTGGCTGTCAACACTGGTCGTACCGTCAGGTCCTCGCCAGAGACCTCCTTCTTCCCAGGCTCCTCGACTCTTCCAGACCCCCTTCTCTTCCTGGGGCGGCCTCCTCTTGGGCCTTCCTGGCTTCCTCTAGCATGTTGACTCCTAGTTCTTCCTCCACAGTTATTTGTACCATCTGCCTTAATGCTTTATAGCCCGCTGCCTCTTTTGCAGCTCGATCGGCTTCCTGATTTCCTCTGGCCACCATGCCAGTCCCCGAGGAGTGACCTTTACACTTTATGATACTCACCTCCTCTGGATCTCCCAAGGCCTGCTCAAGTTCCTCCATTTCCTTCTTGTGGCAGATTGGTGCATTATCTGCTGTCCTGAATCCTGCTCTTCTCCATTGGGCCAGCTCCACATGAGCTGCTCCAAAGGCATAAGCTGAGTCCGTGTAAATGTTGACTCTTTTTCCTTTTGCAAGTCTCAAAGCTCGACTTAGAGCAATTACTTCTGCTCTTTGGGCTGACTGCTGCCCTTCAAGTCTTCCAGCCTCTTTCACTTCAAATTCACCCCTTTCCTGCAAACTACCGCGTAGCCTGCTTTTAATCCTTCGTCATCCCTGTAGCAGCATCCATCCGTGAACCAATCTTCAGCTCCTGTCAGAGGTTCTGCTTTCAAGTCTTCTCTTATCTTCTCGTCGACTTCAGCTCTCTTTGCGCAGTCATGAGGTTCTCCTCCTGACTCCATTAAATCTGCCATGTTGATTCCTTCATGTGTGAAGGTCAAGTTAGGAGCGTCTAACACTTTACACACTCTCTGTTGTGTGAGAGGTGTCATGGTGAAGGCTTGTGAGTTAACATATGCCACCACACTGTGGGTGGTCAGCACCTTCAACGGATGGTCCCTCACTATATGTGCTGTCTTTTGTATAATTTTTGACACCCCAATGGCATGCTGAGTGCATCTCGGGTGCCTTGTCTCTAATGGATTCAGCTCTGATGCTGACGTACATAAGTACATCTCTTCCTCCCCCTTTTTTCTGAAACAACACCCCATTAGCTATCCCGTGTGTTTCTGAAACATCAAGATAGAAGGGTTGTTCATAATTAGGGATAGCAAGATCAGCCGATCTTGACATGTCCTGTTTCAATGCGATAAACGCCGACTCAGTGGCCGATGTCCATGGCAGTTCAGCCTTAAGATTTCTGACACCTGCCGTTTTTACCAAATCCCTCAACAGGGCTGTTTTGCCTGCATAATTTGGAATGAAGTGCCGGCTGTATCCCGTTAACCCCAAGAATGAGAGCAACTCCTTAACCGTACGTGGTTTTGGATGTGTCAAAATCTGATCACGATGAGTGTTTAGCAGACCCACTGATTTGTGAGCAATGACACGGCCCAGAAATGTTACTTCTGGTCGGACCAACTGCAACTTTTCTTTACTGACTTTGAACCCGCACTCAGCGAGTCTCTTCAGTATGGTAAGTGAAGCTGCCGTACATGCCGAAGCAGACGGAGCCGCAATGAGCAAATCATCAACATATTGCACCAGTGAACACCCTCTGGTAGTGGCATGGCGATAGAGCTTCTTTCAACACTTGGTTGAAAATGCCAGGGGAGAAGTGCAAACCCTTGTGGCAACCTTGTGTATCTGTACTGTTGCCCCCATATGTGAATGAAAAAATGTCCCTCAGAGACTCATGCAATGGGAGACAGAAAAATGCATTCGCTAGATCAATACATGTAAACCACTTCTGGTCTGGTGTTAATGCCGTCAATGCTGTGTATGGATTTGGGACTGGCACCGTGTCAGTACGTAAAATGGCATTGATGGCTCTTAAGTCATGTGCCATTCTGTACTTTCCTGTCCCATGCTTCTCTACTGGCAAAATAGGAGTTTCCAGTAGGATTGAGAGGGCTCAAGCACCCCTACTTTCAATAGCCCCTCAATGGTTTCTGCAATTCCCTCCTCAGCTTCTCTCTTTTGCCTATACTGTGGTTTCCAAATTGGCGTTTCAGACTTCAGCTGGAACAAAACAGGCGAACACGTTGCCTGGCCCACATCGTAGGCCCTGCTGACCACAAGGTGTCAGGAAGAGTCGCAAGTGCGGCAACTGCATCCGCATGATCTATTCTTTCTCTCCCATGGATTCTTGAGATTTGTTCATGCTCCAACATCACTGTGTCCTCTGATTGACAAGTGATACGATAAATTTTGCATTTTGGCGAGTACCAAACGTCTGGAATCTGAGTAGCTTGCCAGCCAGGTTCCTCGAGGGCTCTCTCTGACCATTGTTCCCAGCTCCTTCGCCTGATGACTTCATGGACCGCCAATGTAATGTGAGGCACTGAATCAGGCCCCATTTTGAACCAAGGCCGTTGTTCGTCGGTTAAATTTACTGCTGCAGCGACGCCTTCAGGACCGACATAGATGTTTTGAGAACAAACATTCCAGGTCTGACCTTCAAGCTCAGACTGGAACAGGTCCTTATAAATTTCATCGTCGTTCCTATCATAATAGAGGGTGACATGGAATTGATCTCGGGGGGGAGAATAGACTGCCAAGGCCATAATCCAAGGTTTCCACAGCTGATACTGTCTCAAGATGCCTTCATCCACCAACCGACCCCAGTAGATATCAGCGGTCGTTTGTTCACAGTCTTTCAGCAAGTACTGGTTCTTTGAAAATGTCCCCAGGCACGGAAACTCTTTTCCTCCTGGAAGTGTAACTGTTAGTCCATCAGCTGAACACATTATAGTGGCCCCCAGTTTGATGAGCAGATCCCTGCCCATCAAGTTCACAGGTACATCGGGAGACACCACATAGCTGTGCTTCAAAGTCTGTTTTCCCAGCACCGTCAGGGCTGGATTGGTTGTTGGCAGCGTCATGGAACCCCAGAGAACCCCACAACACTGACCACGTGATTGGAAAGTGTGGACTGCTTGGTTTTTGTCTCAGCGTTGAGTAAGTAGCTCCAGTGTCCACAAGGAAGGTCATTTCAGTTCCTTCCACACTCATTGACAACATCGGATCTGCCATTCCCATGTTGTCTTGTCTCTGTGGGTCCCGTCAGTACAGCTCCTCCTCTCCGCCCCAGTAGCCCAGGGGATACTGAGCCACTGGCGCCATGCCTGGGTTTGGAGCTTGATGTCCCCTTGTCTGGACCACTCTGCCTCGAAAAGCTCCCTGTGCCTGGGGTGACGATGGATAACCAAGTTCTAGCGGTCGTGGTGTAGGACAATACGAGCCCAATGTCCTCGTCCTCCACACCTTCTGCATACATTCGGGTCCAGCATAGGTCCCCCCAGACCACGGCCCCTTGGTCCACCTCCCCTTTGAGATCCACCACGTCCCCTCAACGACCTAGTAGCCCCCCAATTCCCCGCGGGTCTTCCTTGCCTTGGTCCATTGGCGGGCCATCGGTCATCAGGATACAGAACCGGATCCAAATCTGGCCAATCAGGCCCCGGATCACCCTGTGGCTGCGCCACCAGCATCTTCTTAGGTCCATCTTTATTTTCCTTTTTCTTTTCGTTTAGTTTTTCTCTCGCCTCAGCCAATTTCAATTTTACTAACTGCCCTTGCGCCTCTTCCAGCTCCTGTTTTTTCTTGTTCACCTCGTCTTTCTCCAGCTCAAGTCGATGTATAATGTGCCTCTCCCATTTTGCTGAATCCGCCACCGCAAAGTCGGGATTCTTCTTGTAAATCTGTTCTTACTCGTTCTGGCGAGACCTGCTAACACCTGCAGATCGGAACCACGCCCTTGGTTCACCATCACGCCCAGGATGTTCTCCGTTTGGAGAGAATCCACTGTTCTTTTGCATGCTCCATAAACTCCTAGGGGATGTTCTGGGCTCCAAACAATCCTAGGTGTAGTGCCAATGTTATGGGTCGGATACTTCTCACGCACTGCGTCAGAGAGAGCATTTCGCACCCTTGCATAGGGGACATCGTTTGGTTGACATGCAGTTCTTGCTATCTCTTCCACATCTGCTAGGCCTCCCCTCTCGAAGGTCCTCCCTCCGATAGCTCTGAAATCACCCAAGGCGAGCTCTTCTCCTTCTGTTAGATTTCCTAGTCTTCTCAACCAAGCCGCTCCTCCCTCTGTAATTGGGGGCAGCTGCTTCACCAGAGCCTCAAGATCTCTGATATTATAGGGGTGGTAGACTGGTTCGCCCTGTAAACCCGTCAGTAAAGGCATTGTGAGGGGCAATTCCTCCTCTATGTCACACTGCCCTTCTCCGGTTTGCAATGCAACATTCTGCTTCCGATTCTTTTCAAAAATCGACGGTCTTTTGTCTCTTGGTTCATCCAGAACCCTCCCAGAGCGAAGTGTCGTTATTCCTGGGGGACCCTGAAACTTTGGGGCGAGTCCTCCCCTTTCCAGGTGACACTTCTCTAGATTTTCTTGCTTTTTACTGAGGCCGCCAAATCCTTTTCCAATGCATAAGTGTTTGTGCTACGCTACGTGGTGTTGCTACGCCTTCCTCCTCCAGTTTTTTCAAGAGACGTTCCAGCTTTATTACGGCCTCCCGATTGTCAGATTCTTTCCCAAAAACGTGGCCTTGCCACTGTTCTTTCTCAGGATTGTCAACCGTTGACCTCTGATTGGTTTTTGGGTCGCCTTTATAGGCGCCCTCTGATACTGCAGTGAAGGTGAATCTTCCTCTGAAGTCCAGACCTCCTGGGATGGATTTTCCTGGCTGGGCTGTTGCGGTGTCACCTGACCGTACTTCGTAGAACGCCACAGGTTGAGCTTCTTC
This sequence comes from Haplochromis burtoni, assembly GCF_018398535.1. Lineage (NCBI taxonomy): Eukaryota > Metazoa > Chordata > Actinopteri > Cichliformes > Cichlidae > Haplochromis > Haplochromis burtoni. The sequence goes on from NW_024585305.1 coordinate 7,057, forward strand.
TGTAGCTCTGTCTGGGCTGAAAGAGAGGGAGGGATCAAGATCACCCCCCTTGTAGTGATTCCTTGTGATGTCCCAGCAGCTGGGTGGAGCTGAGTCACCTCTGATGCAGCTGCCGCTGATTGAGGCTGCATCGCTTTTTGTGTAGGTGCCACTGATTGAGGCTGCACCACTCTTGTGTCTGCCTCCTCTGTGCCCGAGCAGATGTCGATGGTATAAGTATTCTCCTGTACATTCGACAATTCCACCTGTAACTATTCCTGTTTTTCCCCTCCGGCCCCCACAGGGTTGCCACCCTCCAAAGTCACCACTGGACAAATATAAGGAGGGGGTGGGGCACTAGGAATCCTTCAGGCTGGGATATAATCTTCCCTCAGCCTCGCTTCCTTTTTAAGAGCTGGTTTGTGTCGTTCAGCTTCCTCTTGCATCCAGTGAGAAACGCCTTGGGAGACAATCATAAGCTTGCAATACTTACTTTTGTTTTTCCATCATGAGTTCTTTTCGCCTTAATTTTCTCCCCTGAAAACGTCCCAAGTGTTCCTCTTCAAGCTCTTTGATCCTCTTCTCACATTTCTCACCTTCAACTTGGAAGATGGAATGAAGAGGGATTCTGTCCTCCAACGTCTTCTGTTGATTTTCACATAATTCCTTCACTTCTCTTTCCAGATCTTGACACTGACGGGCAATCTCCTTTGAAGTCCCCTCAGCAGTAATTTTAATTGCTTTCTTCAATTGCTGTATTTGCTCCTTCAGTGGCTTGTATCTCTTTCCCCCACCAGGGGTCGCCTTTTCCTCTTCAGCCATTTTGCTTTTTGACCTCACTTACCTTACCAAAATGGCCGGTCTTAGGCTCCTCCCTTTGGGGTTGCCTCGCTGTATTTCCCTTTCGGCAGTCAGAATCTCACAAGCTGGTCAAGCCGAACTTCCGCTAGGCTCCAGCCTGAGAGAGAGAGACCGCCCACAGACACACATCACACACACACCTCTCTAATGCCTCCTTTCAAGGAAAAGCTTCACAAACTTCTAATCAACAGTTTTAAGCACCAAAGTCCAGCGAAAATTCACTCTCACATTCACTTCCCTAACAACTACAAAGTTTTCACACATGAGAAATAATCCAGACAATCTACCATGCACACCGTTTTCCCTTCCTTATAGCGAGAGATCAACCAACCTTTAAAAAACTTTATATACACAACATCAAATAAAGCACAGATCTCTGCCTTTTCCAGGTAGAGACAGGAAATACGAACCCAACTAGAAAATCTCCCAGCAATCACACAAAGTTCTCAAATTTTGTCAATATATTTATCACCACACTCCTACTTACGGGAGTTTTACACAGAGATCATTACATTAAGATTCCTATTAAACCATACTCACATTAGGAAATCACAAACACAAGACTACAGGTTTAGTTTATTTAATATACTGAAATCTTTTAACCACACTTCTGAAACACACTTTCACCTAACCAAAAAAGAAACTAAGAAGCATGGACATGGAGAAATAGGGAGATGAAACAAAGCCAGCAGCTACACACACACACACACACCGCGTGCTCGCGAGTGTGCCCGCTACCGCACAGCACAGCACAGCACAACCCCTCCTTCTCCTAAGAAAAAATACACACACGGAGTTCCCTCTGAGAGAGAGGGAGAGAAAAGAAAGGAGTTTTCCTCTTTTGGAGAAATTCAACAGACAGTTTCAGGTTTAACAGGATGACAGTTTATAGAACTAATTTACTTTATTTACACACGGGGCCCGCATAGACATAAGAAAACACCATATGCCAGAACATCTTATCTTATCTTATTTCTCTCTTTTCTATACCGGTATTCATGACTTTTAGACTAATTTAAAAGCATCTTTCAGCCCAGGGCCGCGCTCTTGCTGATCAATTAAACGCTTCGAGGACGCCCCCCGAGAGCGGTCAGATTCCTAGCCCTAATTAATTTATAACTGCTCCCCGCCAGGCAACTTCAGGAGCTCCACCAGCAGCGTAATCCCAGATCACGCTTTTGGCTTTACTTAAAGTTCACAA
>NW_024585306.1:0-9097 GCF_018398535.1 Haplochromis burtoni
AAAAAGGTTATACCAAAAAACAGGTTATAACATAGGAAATGTGAGGTTTTAAAATGAAGTTAGTGTTAACACACAGGAGTTGTTTTTAGGCAGCATTTAGCTATGATGAAATGTATACAGGAGTAATTGCTTATATGCTTAAAATTAATTGATTAAAGTGGTTGTTTCCTTTTGGAGCTTTTAGTAGAATAGGCGCTTATAATGATTTTCTTGTTAAGAAGGTGACTTAAGATTAGAGTGAAGGCGCTTGCAGCAGCGATGTTACAGGATGTTGATGATCAGATAAGGGAAAAATAGAGCGAGCAACCGGATGTGAAACCAGCGCTTAAAGAGTGTTAAAGTGATGAGTAACGTTGAAGAATATATATAAATACAAGTCAATAAGTTAAGAAGATAATTAGGATCATGCTTTTGATTAAAGAGTCCAAAATAGGATAAGTTAGGGAGGTGCAGGAAAAGGTGTTTTGTTTCCTTTGCAGAAGATCTCGGCGACCACAGGAGGGGCGAGGATTCCTGGATGTCGAGGCTTTGTGAACCACAAGAGAGGGACCGAGGAAACCTAAGCTTACACATGGAGTGTTCTCGAAGGGGAGCTGGTGTTTATTACCGGACCAATTAGATGACAGGAGGTTGTCTGATTTGCTGAGCGAGGACAAAATGTATTGCGACCTCTGGTGTTCCAGAGGTCGAGAGAGGGAATGTGGAGCAGGGAAATTATTTTACTGCTATTGTTAAATAATTATCATCATTACCATTGCATTAATAATATAATCTGCAGTATGATCATTGCTTTAACAATGTAACAGATAGCTTTAAGATGGCCTTAAGATGTTTATGCATACGGTTATCATATTAACTTTGTATTTCAGATGCAGTTATAACTATTTTATACACATTGCATATCTGTGCTTACTTTGAGTTGATGTTTGGTTCATTAAGGGTCTTAAGCTTCACTGGCGTGACTGTCCAGATGATCCATGCTGAGGGAAACGAGAACATAGAAGGATTGCAATACATGCTTACAAAACACTTATATCAGGTTATTTTATATTAAGGTTTCATTAGAGGTTTTTGATTAGAACATTTATTTAGTAGAAGACATACACATAGTCTCAGTGAGCCTCTGGTCTGGTAAAAGGTCAGAAGTGCGAGAGGTGACATAGAGGCTGAGTGAGGTCAACACACACACTTTTAGTTAGATTTATTTAGAGGAGAGGTTACTCATGTCTGGTGCTAACTGCGAAAGTGTCTCGGTAAAAGAGGAACCGTTTCTTAGTGTCTCGGCAAGAAAGAGGAACAAGACAAGAACTGAAAGGTAGACAGGAAGGGCCAGCCATGAAAATAGAAGATGATGTTCTGTGTTAAAGGTCATTGTGGTGTTGATTTGACGTATGTATAAAATGTATCTGTGACGCATGAAGGGGCGTCAGTAAACAAACCCTGATGTTATAAAATAATTGTTTGTGCTTTAGTAAGTCGAAGATCAATTGCTGTCTGCGTACAGAGTTGTTCTTCCCACGCGTGTATTCATTAAAATCATTGTTTGACCAAGAGCTTCTGGACCATGGTGGTTTGTACTCTCCTTCCTCAATTTTTGAACCTTAACATAGCCTGTACATAGCTTGTACTCACTACAGCCTGTACATACTTATAGTTATAGAATATTCACAACATACTTCATACCGTGTACATTATAACATACCATAATAGACCCATTTCTGTAATATACTCACATATCTATATTATTGCTAATATATATTGTAATATATCTATATCACTAAAGCACTTCTGGATGGATGCAAACTGCATTTCGTTGCCCTGTACCTGTGCATGTGCAATGACAATAAAGTTGAATTCTATTCTATTCTAAAATAATAAGAATGCTATGTATGATAATTGGGAAACTACAAGTGTTAAAAAAAAAGAATTACTACTACATTGAAAGCTGTTATAGTACGCCTTAAACTCATAGACATTTGAAGATTCAAATATCCTCATTCCAAAACGTTTACTTAGTGCAACAATTCTAACTCGAGACATTCAAGGATAGACTTTTGGTTAGTTTGAGTCATGGTTCTGGGTCAGTGACCCAGTGTTTTTGATTTTGTACTCTTATTTTTGATAGTATGAATGATAACTATTTGTGTTTTTGGTTTCCCAGTGTTTATTCTGTGCTCCCTTTGTTTTCTGTCGTCCCTGCCTGTATATCCCCTCTAGTGTAGTCAGGTCTCTGCGTTAAGCCTGCGTCTCTGAGTCTGTGTCTTTGAGTGTGTGTTTCCCGTTTTATTTTGAAGGTCCGTGTCTGATCTCAGTGTGTTCAGATTACGCTTCCTTGTCTCGTCAGTTCTGATTTCTCCCAGCTGTGCCCTCCTTCTGTGTCTCACACACTTCCCAGTGTATTTAAACCCTGTGTTTCTCTGAGTCAGTGTCACGTCGTTCCTCGTGCTGTGTGGAACTCCCTGTGTCTCCCTGAGTGTTTAGTTTGTCATTTTCCAGTTCAGTTTAGTTTGCTTTTGCTTTTGTATGCTTTTCCCGGCCAGCAAATAAAGCTGTGGTTTTGAGTTCATCCCTCGTGTCTAAGAGCCTGAATTTTGGGTCCAATTCCTGTCTGCCACACAGCAATTCATGACAAAAAGACGATGTGAAAAAGGAGCTTAAATCTCAAACTTTTGGTCTATAGCTCAAAAAGATTTAAAGTATGGAAATAACTGGGAATTATTAAAATTTGAAATTGGCAAATATTTAAGGAAGGTTGGCAGCCTTAATGCAAAATCCAAAAGATTAGAGGAAGAAAATATAATCTCTCAAATTGACACTAACTGAAGAGGATAAATTGAACCTTGCTAAATTACAAGATAAATTAGATTGTTTATACTCAGACAAAGCAAAAGGAGCCTTTATCAGATCAAGATCTAAATGGCTTGAAGAAGGTGAGCGTAATTCCCATTATTTCTTCAGTTTAGAAAAGAAACACTCAAGTATAAATAATATTAGCAAATTAATGATAAATGGGGTTATAACAGAGGATTACAGATTAATCTCTAAATATTGTAGTCATTTCTATAAGGAACTTTATAGCTCTACATTTTCTCAGGAAGCTACAAATCATCTCTTAGAATCGCTGAATGTTAAATCTATCAGCCAAGAAGATTCTATATTATGTGATCAACCCATCTCATTAGAAGAAGTCAAAGATGCAATTGGGCTATTGAAAAATAATAAATCTCCAGGTACGGATGGTCTTACTGCTGAATTATATAAAACTTTTTCTGAAGAGTTGTCTCCCCCTTTCTTCTTGAGGTATTTGCAGAAAGCATAGGAAACCCAACTTCCCACTACGATGAATCAAGGTTTGACCACGTTGTTTCCTGAAGCCTAAAATAAGGACCTCTTAATGATTGATAATTGAGATCAATTAGCTTGCTAAATAATGATTATAAAGTATTTGCTCTAATTATAGCTAACAGACTTAAGATGGTTCTTGACTCTGTTATTGATGAAACACAATCTGGCTTTATGCCCAAAAGACACATAACTAACAATATCAGATTGGTTTTAGATATTCTGGATTATTCTGACCTCATAAATTGCAATGGTTTCATATTATTTTTAGACTTCTACAAGGCCTTCGATACAGTGGAGCATGAATTTATATTTCAAGCTCTGGATAAGTATGGTTTTGGCTCTTACTTCTCTACAGCGATTAAAACATTATACCATAACAGTAACAGCAGTATTAAATTAACAAACGGTACTTCACCCAGATTTAACATACAAAGAGGGATAAGACAAGGCTGTCCCATTTCTCCATACCTGTTTTTGTTAATTGCCCAACTATTGTCTAACCATACAATAAAACAAGAAGTTCGTTATTTAGGTATCATAATAACCAAAAACCAGGAAAGAAGAATTGATCAAAATTCTATCTATTCTAGTGAAACTCAAACACAGATTTACTCAGTGGCTCTTAAGAGATTTATCATTAAAAGGCAGAGTATTAAAAACTAAAGCAGAAGGTATCTCTCATCTTACATACGCTGCATTGGCATTGCACCTTGATAATAAACTCATAAAAGAGGTTGATAAGTTACTTTTCAACTTTATCTGGAAAAATAGGACACACTACATTAAAAAACAGTTCTTATGAACTCCTATGTCAATGGAGGACTTAATGTGTTAGATTTTAACACTTTAAATAACACATTCAAAATAAATTGGTTGAAGAATCTAATTACTAATCCTACTTCCATTTGGAATACTATACCTGTGTTCATGTTTTCTAAGTTAGGTGGCACTACTTATAATTTTAATATTGATAAAATCCCTATATAAATCTCTGCATTTCATCGCCAAGCTTTTTTAGCATGGACTCTTATTTACAAACATGATCTACACAAACACCAAAACCACAACAGATGTGTGATTAACTTGTTAATCTTAATGGTTAAATTTCATATTCACAAATCCAAATGTTTAGGAAGACATCCCTCTTTTTATGTTTTTTTCCCATGAGCTTGTGCAATACCTTTAATATAGTGCTGTTTAATTCTATTTTGTATAATGATGTTTAAATAAAGGTTTGTAAAACAAAAAAGAAGAAGAAGCAGCAGGGGGAGGAGACGAAGAAGAAGGGGTGTGCGTACTGTGCTCTTTGCTGTGTCTTTCCGCCGTTTTAAAAATGGGCACTTTTTGAAGAACCCGCATCAAAGTATTGTGGAGAAGCGTCGTGTTAAATCTAATTGATGAACGGCTTTTTGTCAGGTATGTATCGCAGCTGCGAAGACGAACGTACGTTCTCCTGTTAGGTTACAGCTGGTAGGAAGGTGCGTTCAGTGTGTCTTTGTAATTTTAAGTTTCCATGTCAAACGAGATGAAACAGTTATTTCTGGATGCGCAATTGTTCGCTGAGTTTGGTAAAAATGTGTTTTTGTAAACCACGTGATGATTTAAGTCATTTAATCTTTACAGAACATGTGAGCGAGGCTAATAGAGCAATATTTTTATGTTTAGTAAACTGACGTTTCTAAATGTAACTGCTTTTATTTCATTAGTTCTGACGAGGACAGCTGAGTGATGTTGTTGGTGAGCTTGGATTAAATCATCTCTAAACAAAGAACTTGTCCTCGTGGTGACTGACTTGGGGAGTGGAGGTCAGTGAGCCCATTGTCTCTGCTGGTCCGACTCCAACTACAAAGCCGGCCCGCTCGCCCCCTCCTGAGTCTGAGAGGAGATCCAGAGTAAGTCAGTTATAACTACACTGGTTGCTTAACTTCATCATTTTCTACAGGGTCTCTCTCTCTTAGCTCATTTTGGTTTGATTTCTGCCTTCTGTTTAGCCTCTCTGTTTGTCTGCCTCAGTACATTAATGTTTTATCATTTGAGATAAACTCTCTGTTTCCGTTCATATGAAGGTGATGTCTGTGGATATTGTGGGAAATATACATGTAGCAGTATTTCAGTAAGTGTCAGTCAGTCAAGAAGCAAAAGAATATTTAAACTAAAACACATTAAAAGAAGTGTTTTGCTTGTAACTGCATACGTTCCTGCACAGGGGCGGTTAGAACAGGATGTACTCAGGATGTGGCATACATGATCACGGGCCTCATAACGATCAACAGGAAACAGCTGGGGGTGAAAGGGTCTCGAAACTGCATTCTAAGTGTTGTAAAAAGGAACTTGCTCATGCATCTTTAGCGTGTACAACCCTTTAAATAAAGAAGTTCTTGTCCTTCCTCTGTGAGATCTACCCGACTACACTGAGGGTGGTATCATGTACGTCTCCCACATATGTGCTTAATACATAATTGTTGTGTACTGGACCTGATCTGAGTATTGGTTGTTTGTTCTCAGCCCAACATAAAACAATCGGGACAAGAGGCTCAGCATGACCTCATTAAAAATCCACTTTTCTTCTTTCATATTCTTTCTGACGTCTATTCTTGTGTAAGCTGCTAACTCTTCTGATGGACATTTCTTTATTTTATGTGTTGATCATATGTTTTGACAAAATGACTTTAGTAATATCTATAGTACATTTTGTGTGGCTTTGTTCTACATACAGGAAAACATCAAATATGTATTTCACAGGTTATTCCACACACAGATGGGTATTGTGAGTGAGTTGGACTGACACTCCCAGGCACCATGAGACATGAGGCAGATAGTGAGACTCCTCCTTATCTCCAGGAAGGAGGTGTTGAGATGAAATTATTTGAAGTGCCTCAATTCTATGCTGTATATTAACTAAAATGCCATATAACTGTATAGTGTAGTATTAAGTGGACATGGCCATGAAAAATAAAGGCATTAGACTACGTGTCCTTGGGGGGTAGAAAGCTGTAGACTCTCGCCCACGCTTGCCTGTGAAAAAGTAGATAACAGGGGACCATCTTCTAGTGGAGATGCATTATAACTCACCTGTGCATTATAATAAAAGGTGTTGATTGCAGCTGACAGTGTCTGCAGACTTTGATAACTGTGTGTCACCCTCGTGGTTAATCAGAGGGAAATCTGAGTCAGTGTGGATTTGGTTGTACAGCTCTCACACATACAACCTGAACTGCACATTGTAAGTGTGATGTTCTTCAAATTTGAACAAAGTAAAAACTAAAAAACTTTGAAGTCACACGAGCCAATATTTTATTCACAAGTTGAACTTTTACTACTTTTATCGCCAAAATGAGCTCACTTCAAATATTTACCACAGCATAGCGTCCCCAGGCACCTGAGACGTTTGGCAGATGGTGAAACTGTTTATCTTTGTGAGGTAAGAGGGGGCACTTGTGGATGAGCTGAAGGTATAGACCTGATGTCACTGTTTGGGTTCTTTGTCATTACAGGAGAAAGAAGTGAAAGCAGGCCGAAACCTCAGCACATGGATGACATCAACCAAAAACATCCAGCACCAGCAAGTAAAGATGAGCCAGCGGCGATCCCTGTGGAAAAGACTTTTCCTGCTATGAAGCAGATCAGAAGACGCAAGCGAGCCAACAGGGAGGACAGAAGCTTGACCTGTGATCAGTGTGGAAAGTCTTTTACTCGGAGTAGCAACTTAAAAACACATCAGCTCATCCACAGTGGAGAGAAACCATTCAGCTGCGATCTGTGTGAGAAGACCTTTACTCAGAGATGGAACTTAAAAACACATCAGCTGATCCACAGTGAAGTTAAACCATTCAGCTGTGATCAGTGTGGGAAGACCTTTGCTCTGAGATGGAGCTTAAAAACACATCAGCTGATCCACAGTGAAGTTAAACCATTCAGCTGTGATCAGTGTGGGAGACCTTTACTCAGAGATGCACCTTAAAAACACATCAGCTAATCCACACCGGTGTGAAACCATTCAGCTGTGATCAGTGTGGGAAGACCTTTACTCTAAGATGCAACTTAAAAAAACATCAGCTGATCCACACCGGTGTGAAACCATTCAGCTGTGGTCAGTGTGGAAAGACCTTTACTCAGATCACTTAAATCACATCAGCTGATCCACACCGGTTTGAAACCATTCAGCTGTGATCAGTGTGGAAAGACCTTTACTCAGATATCCAACTTAAAACACATCAGCTGATCCACACCGGTGTGAAACCATTCAGCTGTGGTCAGTGTGGAAAGACCTTTACTCAGATCACTTGAAATCACATCAGCTGATCCATACCGGTGTGAAACCATTCAGCTGTGATCAGTGTGGAAAGACCTTTACTCAGATATCCAACTTAAAACACATCAGCTGATCCACACCGGTGTGAAACCATTCAGCTGTGGTCAGTGTGGAAAGACCTTTACTCAGATCACTTAAAATCACATCAGCTGATCCACACGGTGTGAAACCATTCAGCTGTGATCAGTGTGGGAAAGACCTTTGCTCTGAGATGCAGCTTAAAAAACATCAAGTCGTCCACATGAAATTTAAAGCTTTCAACTGTGATCTGTGTGGGATGTCTTTTACTAGGAAAGCTTACTTTAAATCACATCAGCTGATCCACACCGGTGTGAAACCATTCAGCTGTGATCAGTGTGAAAAGAGCTATACTCTGAAAGGTCATTTAAAGGCACATCAGCTGATCCACTGCGGTGTAAAACCATTCACCTGTGGTGAGTGCGGAAAGTCTTTTATTAAGAATTACCGCTTAAAAGCACATCAGCTCATCCACAGTGAAGTTAAACCATTCAGCTGTGATCAGTGTGGAATTTCTTTTACTGGGATTAGTAGGTTAAAAATGCATCAGCTCATCCACTCTGGAGTTAAATCATTTGTATGTGGTGACTGTGGAAAGGCTTTTACTCGTATGACTGGCTTAAAATCACATCAGCGCACCCACTCTGGAGTTAAATCATTTGTATGTGATCAGTGTGGAAAGTCTTTCATCCATTACAAAAGTCTATTGAGCCATCAAAAGACCCACAAAGTGTCCTCCTGTGAGAAAAGTGGCAGACCAATGGGACATTACCCTGACAGGGTTCATTTGAACACAGTGGGAGAAACAGGGGTTCTGAACAAAAGTTCTTCTGGATGCTGCGTCAAACTTAAAAAGCTTGAGATCAGGCTTCACAGAATTCAGCTTTAATTTCCTGAGAAAGTCAGAGCTTCACTGTCTTTGTAGATCTAGTGAAAACATGAAAGGGTGCAAAAAGAGGCACTGTGGTACTGCATGATGAAGTCAGAAGTGACAGAGAAGTATGTGAGCGTGGTTCAGGACATATTTGTGTGGTAGCAGTGACTACCACACATACTTGGGTTGAAGGTGGGGGCAGGATTACATCAATTCTGAGCCCCTTCTTCCTTTTTCAAAGAGAGGGCAATACTCAGGAAAGGATGATGACAATAGAGCTGCAAGACAGGATGGAAAGAAAAAGAGTTTAAGAGAAGATCATGAATGTTGTGAAGCGATCGAGCCGCGATTACAAAATCTTAGCTTATGGAGTTAGTTATCCCAACACAAGTTTAGCAAGTTACACTTCACTGGCTGTGTCCACAAACAGCATGCAGAGCCAACATTACTCCCATCATCTGATCACAAGAAAAGCAAAATGTCAGAAGAGTTCACCTTCTGGGTCAAACTGTCAGACCTGTTACTGTTTATTTGGCTGTTCATCGTGA
>NW_024585307.1:0-9088 GCF_018398535.1 Haplochromis burtoni
TTTTTTGTAAAGTAGTGGGTTTCTAAATGTGTAACAAATGTAAACAAATCTAATTGAAATAATTTGATTGAAATGAGTGAAATCATCAACCCACATATTGGTTTATTAAGCAAGACTTGCAGTAATTGCCTTGATTAACAAAGTAGTTGTTGAAACAACAAGATTTAATTGTGTTTCCCTAAACTTTTTAACTTGTGTAGAATGAATTAAAACAAATTTCACTCTACATACTTAAATAAATCACTTCAAATCAATATAAGTATACTATGTTGATCCAACGTAATCTGATTACATTAAACCACCAAATGCTAAATGTGTTGGTTTGACATGATCGAAAATGGTTTATTGTACTTGGTTAAATTGTGTGCAAAAAGGGTGCCATGATTAAATTGTGTTCATCCAACAACAGATTTTTTTGAGTGTGTAAGCATATTATCAACAGAAGAGACTTTAATCTGTTCAGATATGTATGTGGACAGACGACAAATGGTCCAAATTTTACTTTAAGTGTTGGGAGCAAGGTTCATTTAGATTTCTCAGAAAATTGTGTTTCAAGTCAGGGAATGGATATTGCTATTAGGAATCTCTTCTGAAGCAGGACCCCTACATGCCAAGGTGAATACTAATGTTCATCAAAAGCTCCTTCACCAATGCACATTTTATTCCCCGTCTTCAGCTTCCAATCAGCCAGCAATTTCTATGCAAGACTATGCACGTGGCCATCCTGCAAAATAGGTTAAACCACTTCCTTGAAGCTGATAACATTGAAATAATAAAACTGATAATAAAATTTTTGAACCCAATCAACAAACTGTACAAGATGATTCTGGACAAAATTGAAACTAAGAAAACCAGTACTGTTACAAGCTATGGAAAAATGGGAATGGCATTTGAGAAATCAAGTCAAACCCAATGGTGCAGATGTATTTGATTACTGATCTCTTATTTTGCATGCATGTCATATGAGTGAGTGACTGAATGATTTTATATATCTGTTTGAACACATTAGATACTTCTATATTTTTGTGGATGCTAATTAATTGCATATGACAGCTGCATGTTCAAATCTTGTTCAACACAAGCTTTTTTACTACAGTGGTTGTGTTATATGGGCAGTTGTGTGTGTGTTTGTAAGAGTTTTTTCATCTCCCAGGATTTCCACCTTCAAAGCAGTAGCAGGTAACAGTTTTCCCTTTTCATGTGCCACTCAAAACAGCCCTGTGGATTTTCTGCAGCCCAGACATGTTGCGGTAACATACTGTAAACACACATTTGCAGAGAGTTGTGTGTTTACTGTGAGTAAAACACCACTCATTGCGACATAGGAAGAAAAGGAGGAAGCAAAGGAAAAAAAAGAGAGTGTAAAAAAAGGACAAAGGGAAAAAGATTAGCGTTTTAGTGTTCAAACAAATAAAACTCACTGGCTTTAACACTAGGTTTACTAACCTGCGCAAATGTGCGTAACTTCCCTAAACCCAACACCCCCTAGAATTACTGGCTTTTTTATTTTCTGGTGCAAGTCCCGAGGTGTTAATCACCCCTGCTGAGATTTTCACAGGTCGTCAGCTCGTTTCTCCTCCAGCTTTTGTTGTGCACACAGACAGTGACTCGTCAAATATTGGACCTGTCAGACTAGCTCAAAACTTTTAAAATGACACCTCCATAAGTTCATTAAGGAAGATCTGTGTTCCCTGTGCATACAATACTGGGTTTTATGGCTTTCAGCAATATTATTTTTGTCACTTTTGCTTCACATTGGAAAGTCAGCTGTGTTGTCTTGTCTCTCGTCCCTAACCTTTTCTCTCTTACTTTGTGAGGTCTAAGATATGTTGGGTATATAAATATATACTAAACTGTTAAAGTGGGTAAATACCTTTTCCATTGATATGTAGTTGTCCCCTCACAATATTGAAGCACAATCATGATGTAAAGAGTATAATAACATGCACTTTGTTCTTTACTTCTTCTCTAGTTTTAACCAATGTCTAACTAATCCTTTGTTTTAAACAGTTAAGGACTATACACTGTGGAATATATCGAGTGGGAATTCATTTTTAGAAAGGGTAACATTTTTGCATTAGCACAAAAAGTACTGTCTGCATTTACAAAGGCGTTTGCAATGGACCCTGTTGCATTTCTTGAAGTTCCTCTTCAAAGTGCAAAATATAGGGAGGAAAATATTTATAACTTACTGCTAATTGCACCAATATTTAATGTAAAATAAAAAAAAGGATCTCTTATTTTTTTCACACTTGATATTGAATTGACGGCACAACTTTTCCAAATATGCCTAAAAACCTAACACAACTCTGGGTGTAATTTGCTGTAATTTGCTAATTAGCTGTACAATTTAGCAATATACAGTGGATCCAGAAAGTGTTCTCAGCGCTTCGCTTGCTCCACATTTTGTCATGTTACAGCCTTATTCCAAAATGGATTAAATTCCAAAGTGAAAGTTAAAAGACTGCTTTAAATTACTGTAAATATATTAAAATTAAAAACAAAAATACAGGACTGATGTATTTTCATTATATTTTTCACACATTCAAGTGAAATCAAGTCATTTTTTCATCCACTATCCAAAGATATACAAGCTGCCTTGATTAAAGATGAGGAAAACACAATACACAAAGGCTGAAAATGTAATTTATCTCAGCCACAAAACTCCATTATTGGCTAAAAAAAATTAAAAACATGACAATAAGACACAGGGATGCATTAAATTACTTTTTCTTTCATGAAACTGTTGTTTTGACCTAGATTCACGTACATGACACTCCTTCAATAAATGCTACTACCAAATATTGATTAATCCACTAGTGAAAAATGATCATCTCCTCATGAATGATTTCAGTGATGTCTCCTGCTCTTCACAGATGTATAAAAATAACTTTATTTAGGAAATTACAGAGCCTTCTGAAAGATGCATCGATACGAGTTTAAGACTTATTCCATTGCATACATTTATAACACATTTAGTACCTTATTTTCTGAGATCACTCTGGGACCTACTGGACACCATCCAAAATTTATTTAAATGTTTTTCTGGCTGTGAGCAGCTCCTCGACACACACTCCTGGACACACACACACATACACATGCACTGATACACACTCATCCCCCCTCCCTTCCCAAACGCCTTCGATGCTTGTTCCCTCCTGGAGAACACGGCGGGTCTGTGCCCAACGCTGGAAAAATAGCTGCAGTGCAGGATGGCTGCTGTGTTTGCTTCGGATTACTCCTCATCCCCTCCCCAGTTGCTTGTCACGTGCTCCATAATGTTGTGCTGTGGACATTTATGTGCTTCCTGTATTATCCTTTTGTGTTACACATTTCGATGTTTTTTTCCCCCCTTGCTACCTAGCCTGACCTGTCTCCCCAATGTGATGTTTGTGTATTGTATGTACGGTTGGCAAGGTCTGTCATCTCGGTTGTGGGCAACTGCAACTGACAAATAAAGGCTATCTCATCATCATCATCATCATCAATTCACACTATGTAACCAATGTATCCATCAAAAGTTCACTCAAAAATCATGCAAATTAAGTGCACATGCCAACATCTTGGTGCACCCCGTACTCATATCCCATCATCATCATTCATTATCGTTATGTAGTATAGAACTGGGGCACAACTATAGACGTATTTACTTTAGTTCAGCTTGAGTGCTTACAGACATTCTTCAGCTTCATTCCTAATTAGCTCTGTGTGTGTAAAGCACTCTGCCTTCCCTGACATGTTTTGCTTGCAAAAATGCACTAACTTGGTAATCTTATTGTGATGTTGGTTTAAAAAGAAAAATGATGTTGCAGAGCTGAGTGAAAGAGATGCTTGAAATCTAGTCTTACAGAGCCTAAATACTGCTTAGCACCAACACTGTCCATTGACTGGTCCTGTTGTGGGTGATTTCAATTATTCATTCAAGCCTTCAGGTGATGCAAAGAGAGCCAAAGACAATATTTTGTTAATTTAAGACACAGAAACAGAAACACATGCAGCTGACTCCAGATTTACTATATCATGGATAACGTCACTTTTGTTTTCCCAACAGCTACATATCAGACTCTACAGGCCTCAGCAAGTTAAATGTTAAAATCCATGACAATAAAATTTAAAAAAAAGACTGAACAAAAATTAAGTTGCTAGATGAAAGGCTCTTCTTACTCAAAAGAAACATGTCAGTATGGTTTTGCATGCATCTGAACACATCATAAGACTGGTCCTTTGCACAGATGATACCAAAGTGAAGGTGTTAGCCTATAATGCACAAGGGCAGATTTTGTGGAAACTAAATATGGCATATTAGCACAAACATCTCATACTAACTGTGTGAGGTGATGATTTGAGCTTGTTTAGCAGCCACAGGGCCAGAGCAAGGATTCCATCTTATCCAGGTACAGTGAGTTCAGGTTTAACGAGGTTTTCTATATTACAAAGGTAGTTCATTTCTTACATCACTATGGTAACCTAAAACCTAACCTATTCCTGAGCATGTTCTGGATTAGGTATAAAGTCAGCACCTACAGATCAATCAATTCTACAGAGAATAACATCACCATTCATGGAAGATCCTGCAGACCTCTGTGTGCAGACATTAGAGACAAATTCTCTTAATAGCATCTTCAAGTGTTTGGGCGTATCCTGGATCAGGATCAGTAAGAAATATAGATTCGTGTCCTACAAAACCACATAGACCTCATATCAGGCAGTGCACTGACACATGGTTAGCACTGTGGCCTCACAGCAAGGATCCGTCATTGGGACTTTCTGTGTGGAGTTTGGAATAAAGCTGGAGTACCTGGAGAGAACATGCAAAGTCCAGAGACATGCAAATAGCGGAATTGGGTTAACTGGTGATTCCAAATTGGCCATAGGGGTGAATGGTTGTCTATACTGTATCTCTATGTTAGCCCTGTGACAGACTGGTGACCTTTCCAAGGTGTACCCTGTATCTTGCTCTTTGGCAGCTGAGATAGTTCCTGCCCACCCTGAATTACATCCATGGAAGAAAATGGATGCATGGACCTCAAATGATTATATGATCACAATAGTTCAGTTCAATTTGAAACAATTCCATTTTATTCAAAACAAAGTTGTATCAAGGCACTTCAAGAGGACTTCAGGCATAAACTGCAGGCTTACTTATGGTTGCACTACTAAAAGTAGAACTGGAGGCATAGCCTTTAGCTTTCAGTTTGGATTTGGGAGACAGACACGGCCTGTTAACCTTCCTTAATGATAAGGCTTATAGTTGGGGCTGCATCAGGTTACCATGAACCATCCCTTAGTTATACTGCTATAGATTCAGGTTGCTTCAGGGCTTCATGCGATAGTGATTCACTTTTGACTCCCCATGTGTTTATATACCACTTATAGGGGTATAAAGCTTATAAAGCTTTGTTGTAATTTGGTTCTCTATAAATAAACCTGAAACATATTGAATTAGATGCAACTTTATTCCTTTAATTTTTCTTCCTGTATGGTGCAAACACTTTTACAACACTTTTACTAAAGCAGCACCTATTTGTACTTGCTGACCTTATTTTCAATTTGCATATAGATTATTCTGTTTTTATATTTATTCATTACTTGCTCTGAGACTCTTAAACATCACCAGGGCTCAAGCTAGAAAAATAATAACTTAAAGCATCTTTTCAACATTAATTCAGGCATGCACTTTTAGCTTACTGACAGGCAGTAGGCGATATGCCACAAGGTTACATGTAGTGGCCTGGGTTTGAGTCTGACCTCAGGCTCTTTGTTGTGTGTCTGACTCTCTCTCCCTGCTTTCCTGTACAGCCTTCAGTATGCCATCTAATAAATGTGGAAAATGCTCAATAAAAGCATGTATTCAATGGATCAAGCTGCAATAGGTCTATTAACGTACTAAGCTGGGATTTTTATCAGCTTCTTTCCTGGCTTTAGATAGGTTGAACTTTATTATTAGATCTTGTTCAGCCTTACTGACCAACTAACCTCATCATATGTTTCCCATATTATAGTTTTATCTCCCTTTGTAAAATCAGCCACTCTGCTGCCTTTACTTTCAATGCACTTGTAGCTAGACCTGGAAACTTACTTTGATTCTGCAAGGTGCCGAGAGATCTGTACTACAAATGGTCCAAACCTCAGTCTACTAATGATTCATGGGGTGTACTTAGTTTTGCACAGCAGTATATTTTGCACATTTGTGTATCAATCCATTTCATAAAGGCTTATCCAATTTAGGAAGACAATTTAGATGGACAATACGTATATACACTATTTTTGTATTAAATATATACACTCATCTACCACTTCTTTATGGACAAATATCAAATCATCCAGTTTCATGGTACACATTATGTATATTTTTCCTTCCAGCTGGAAAATGCACCATGTCACAAATCGCAAATCATCTCAGAGTGGTTTCTTAAACAGGTTGCAAGTGCAAGAGCAAGTTGAAGCAAATGCTTAAAGTCATCATGTTAGTAGACTAAAATGTCTAAGGAATGTTTCCAGCACCGGGGTGGCTGTAGCTCAGGCGGTAGAGCAGGTCATCTACTGATCGGAAGGTTGGTGGTTTGATTTCTGGCTTCCTGTAGTCTGCATGCCAAATATCCTTGGGCAAGATATTAGCCCCAAATTGCTAGAGTAGTGAATGTGTGAGAATGTTACTTAGAAAGGACTTAGAACAATGTGCTTGTGCGAATGGGTGTGAATGGGTGAATGCACAAGTTGTGTAAAGCGCTTTGAGTGCTCAGAAGAGTAGAAAAGCGCTATATAAGAACCAGTCCATTTACCATTTACCTTGTTGAATATAAACAGCAAAGATATGAAGCTTATGTGTAAGTTCAATAAGGAAGATCTGTAATCAGTCATCTGTCTGCTTTCCTGGGTGTTAGACTGTTTGCCTGTTCTTTACATCACTACTGCTTTCCCACACTGTCAGTCTCAATACTGACTCCATTACTCTAGTCCAATCATCTTCTTGCCCTCCGTCTTTGAGCCAATCAACTTCCACTTTCTGTAGTTTAAATCTGTGCTCTCCATCATTCTCCCTTTCACACTCTCATTCGTGTAACCTTCCTTAAACTTATCTCCAACTCTCAGACACCCCAGTCTTCATCTTTACCACCACCAGCATCTAGACTGATGACCCATCATGGTAGAACAGTATGATTAGATTTAGAACAGTGTCCTCAGAGTCTAATTGCCAAATACATTAATTTCTTTATCTTAATAAATCATGTTCAGTTCTCCCAAGTGATCTTTCTTATTGAACAGATAACTGTGTATTAAATACTAAGCATATATTATACAGTGTTTGTGAAAGATGGATGTAGTCACAGTAAGGTCAGCCATGACTTTTGACGCCTCCCCACTGATGTTTTGGCCACCACTATGTTGATGTTTTTGAGACTAAAGCAACCATATTTGGATGAGCACATTCTCAATTATCAGACAGCAAAGTTGATTAGCAAGCTGCATTTATAACCCGAGACAGACACAGTTGAGTTAATCCTGAGCACCAGATTAATAACATGCTTTGAATTTAACCCAAAATAACTGAAGCATAAACCTATGCAGTGGTTTATATCAGACAGCAAACCATTTTTCAGATAGTTTCAATAAACTTCAAAATGAAGTTATGAAAAATGATTTTTGTAACAGGCTCTAAACATAGTTTTTCACTTCCTGAAGTGGAAATTTTAACAATTTTAAACATCTTTGTACAGTAAACTGCTTCCCTAAAATGCTAATTTAAACTTCAGTGTTAAAGGGAGGGTTTATTTTATTTACTTGTTTTTGGCATATGGGTGAGCCATGCTGTGCTTGACATTTGTAGATTTGCAGCAGCTCAGTTGCAGCTGGGAGCCTCCAAACTGGTCACTGAGCAGTTTCAAGTACTATTAAGCAGTGGCTGAGAGAGAAAGAGCATCACTCCGTTTCTTGGTGCTCTCCTGTTTATAAGATGGACAGAAACTGCTCTCACACTTCCTCCTTTTGCTGTGAAGGCTATGACACATGGCATGTCTGGACTACATGAGATAAAACAAAAATAAAAACGCCCAGATTGACTGGTGGTGACACTCAGCGTACTAAACTAACGCCTGGGGCTCATCACTATCTTCCTGTAGACTCTGTTTATGGCAGATGAGGATGTAGAGGTTGTAGAAGTTTGTTCTCATATTGAAAAGATTATTGACGGCAAAACTGGACATGGAACCGAGAGATTAACAATCCTGGATTTGAGACCTACAGATTCCTCTTTAAGTAGTCACAGACAGGGCAGTCATGAAAGGTTACCAGCTGTAAGACATTGGTTCTTGTCCCATTTGAACCTGTGCTACACTTGGTTTGTTTGTTTTTTTTAACCACCTGCACTGCAGTTTTTTTATCATCTGCTTGATACCTGGTTGATATAGGCTACTGGCAGTCTCTTTTAAATCAGTTGCTAAGCCCATGGTAACCACTGGTCTCCCTTGCTGGTTCGTAAATGGTTGCAGGACGTTGCTTAATGTCGCTAAGTGACAGCCAGCAAACCACTGCACAGGCAAACCAGCAACCAACTAGTGAACACACATTTTTTGTCTCTAGGTCTGTGCAACAGGGCTGGCTGTAACTCAGGAGGTAGAGCAGGTCATCGTCTAATCAGAAGGTTGGTATTTTGAGCCCTGACTGACTGACTGACTGACAGACAAGCACTTAGGCTAAGAAAAGGAAGATGAATGGATGATTTAGGAGAGTTGTATAAAGCGCTTTGAGTGTTCTATTGTAGAACACTAAGCATTAGTCTATTCATCATTCAGCCTAAAAAAATGAGTTGGTCAGGCTTAGAGACTGAAAACTTACATCCAGTGGCTTTAGCAAAACTCCATTGTTTGACAGCCTGCAACGAGAACATGTGGGGTTGTCCACTTGGTGGAAACAAAACAAAGCTCTGTCTAGATTACTTTCAGATAATCAGGTCAAACAGGCTTTCACTTTGATGAAGTGGGTCAGTAGATACAGTGGGGCAAAAAAGTATTTAGTCAGCCACCGATTGTGCAAGTTCCCCCACCTAAAATGATGACAGAGGTCAGTAATTTGCACCAGAGGTACACTT
>NW_024585308.1:0-9087 GCF_018398535.1 Haplochromis burtoni
CAGTTGAAGTGTACCTCTGGTGCAAATTACTGACCTCTGTCATCATTTTAGGTGGGGGAACTTGCACAATCGGTGGCTGACTAAATACTTTTTTGGCCCACTGTATTTGTCATTTGCTATAACTGTATTGTAATATTGTGAAAATTTGTAATGTATGGTGTTCTAATTATTTTATGTTTTAATTTAGAATGCGCAGGACTGTAAAGTTATTGTTCTAGGACCTCCGAAGTGGCCACAAGGTAATTTTTTGTTGTTGTTAAAACACAAGTGTTACTTATGATAGACCGAAGCGCTTAAAGCCTTTGTGTTCTGTGTTTGTAGTTTTCACGGCGTTCAATAAATGCAGCGAAGCGCCCGTCTTGAAGAAGCCGTGCCTGTGTTGTCATTTCGGAGTTACAACCTGTAAGCTAAACCTTTTAATTCAGACAGGAAATATTGATGGGAATTGTTGGCCAACACTAAATTTGTGTCTATGGTTGAAAGATCAATGTTATTGAAATAAATTTCATCTCCAGTATTATTTATTGACTTCATTCCATCTCTTTGAATATTGCAGATAGTTGCACAAGAGGTCACATGACAGATTAGAGAAGCTAACCTTTGGGTCAAACTTTTCAGTTAAAAGTAAACTCCAATCAGCCAGAGACAAATTCACACAAAGCTTTACTGGCATGAGCAGACAAGACAGAAAACAGTCAGCTTGATGCGACATGTGGAAATATTTAGGCATAAATGTTACAGTGCAGCTCCTTCAGATTTGAGTTCAGAACTCATGCTCAGTGGTGACATCAGTGGTGACATCATCATACATGGATATGGCAGGTTCCTCTCCTGTAGGCAGAGTTAAGATGTTATAATGGTGGATTAGAGTCTGTGTTAGTGCATACCTGACTTTTCACCTGAGTTCCTGTTCCTGCTACAGCAGATCAACAGCGTCAGGATGGTGGAGATGCAGTACAGACATACAACCAGCAGATGGCAGAAGACTCTGAGCATAGACACAGACAGAGGAGGAGAAGGAGATGTGGGATCAGGACGAGGAGCTGAGGAAGAGCAGAACACATGGAAATTAGGACAAGTTTGTGTTTCAGTCACATTGACGTGCTAAATACTGGAAGGTCAGCACTCTACTTCAGCATGAGCTGTCACTCAATCAGAAACAGGTGTTGCTGTTAGCTTTAAATACCTGCAACAGTCAGCCTGCTTTGACCTGATGTCATCACCATATCAGTGTAGATTACACTGCAGCTGTAGACGCCTTCATCAGACTCTTGCACATTATAGATGGTGTGGACTGCAGAGAAGCTCTCCCTGCCAGACTCCCTCTTCCTGTCGATGGAGAAGACTCTGTATCTATCATAACGAGGTCTGCAGCTCAAAGTGACATTACTTCCTGCCATCACTGGCAGAGCAGGCATTTCTAGGATCACGTGATTTAAACAAGTACAGACAGACAAAGAAACACAAACTCATGAAGTTGGTGGATGATTGTACAGCAACTCTGTAACAGACTTATAAACAACATGAGCAGCAAATAAAAGCACCTGCAGCAGGTCAAAGTCTCAAATCACCACAAAAACAGAAAAAGACACCAAATCATCACAAAGATTCTGTACCTGATACATAGATGTTGAGCTCGTCACTCTTCTGTCCTGATCTGTCCTCACACCAGTAAGATGACATCTCTTTCAGATCTGAGATGATGCATGAGGAACCATCAAACTGGCCAAAGTCTTCACCACAGCTCTTTATTTCTATGTAATGTCTTCTCTTCAGGGTCTAACCATCAGGGCTGTGAACCCCCTCACAGGTTAGAGTCACAGACTCTCCTGAGAAGAACTGAGGACGGTTTGGACTGACATTCAGAAACACTGGAGGACACACACACACACACCATTTCACTCAGTATCAGGGTTGCATGTAGATGAACCATTAATTGTTTCAACTGGTGTCTATTAGGGATCATGTCCTGACTTAAAACCTAATTATCAGTAGACTGCCTGTGGCGGGTCGTGGTCTGTGATGCTGCTGCAGGCGAGATGAACGCATCTGTGCAGCACCTGCAATCATGTCTCGCCGGCATAAAAAGCTGTTCTTTCCTGTGTGTTTTTTTTTTTGTCGTTTTTGGTGATGTGTACAGCTGGCAGTGGGAGAGCTGCAGCTGTTGAGTGTTCTGTTTCAGCAACCGTGTGTTAATAAAGATGCTGGAAAGCTTTCAAATGAGATCGGGTCTGCCATGGTCATTTACACTGCCCTGTCCAGGTAGTGGTTTGGTTTCCAAATTGTTCTGTAATTATAACTCAAAAAATAAGTTAAATAGTTAAATATTTAACTCGGACTAAATATTTAATATTTAGTTAAATATTATTTTAAAAATTTAGTTTTGCAGTACAGTTTGCCATATTTACTCAATTCAGCATGAGAGTTCAATGAAAATTGATATAGCATATAAGATAAAATAAGATAAGAAGA
The DNA here is from genome assembly GCF_018398535.1 of Haplochromis burtoni. NCBI lineage: Eukaryota > Metazoa > Chordata > Actinopteri > Cichliformes > Cichlidae > Haplochromis > Haplochromis burtoni. The sequence continues at coordinate 2,473 of NW_024585308.1, forward strand.
ACTTTATTTCTCCCGAGGGAAATTGTTTTGTCATAAACATGCTCAATGCAGCAAGAGAGACAGAGGAACACAGGAATAAGACATACAATATATACAATAAGAATACTAGTATACAGTAATATCCTACTGTATATCCTGTATACTAGTATACAGGATATACAGTAGGATAGTGCAAGAAAAGCTGCAGCTTCCAAGCTCTTTAGGCTATACAGCAAACATTATTTTCTTCATTTTGTTTTCACTACAAATTTCTTATTTTGTAATATTGTGAAACACAGCTCTGTACCATTCAGAAACTGGTAGTAGACATCTTTTAAAACGTGAAGTTTTGTTTTCTTTACCCACTAAACATGGAAGCAACAATGGAAGCCTTGATTATAGCGTGGTTTTGTTCAATCTGTGCAAAAATGAGTTTGCATACCACCGAAGCACTTCAGCGTTAGGGTACCATGTAAATGCAAAACACTTTGCAGCGAGCACAGAAACTGCCGGAGCTGTTAGCGCTAGTAGTCCCAGTTTGGCAGCCCAAACCTGGGGCCCGTTCTTCGTACGTCGCTCACTACATCCAAGATCAAATGACACATCCAAGACCAAACCATCGCGCTAACCGTGAGCTCGCTAATCCGGTTCCCCGAACACACCTGCCGTTGACGATTAGTACAGCTGGACGCAGTAATGTGACATCACTGGGTGTCGTAAAAGGGGCTACGCATCGATAGTAGAAACATTGATCAGCAACCCTTTGATTGGTCGGCGAAAATGTCGAAGGAGCACGCTCGGTATTTTCCGGCAGCAGAGCAAGAACCCTTGAGTGAGGAATTTCAGGAGTTTCAGAGTTCAATCAAAACGCAAGGGAACACTGCAAAGGCTGCAAAAGCAAGGAGAGAGGGCTGGCAGGAAGTTGCTGACAATTTAAACTCGTAAGTAATTTAATAATAATAATAATAATGGATTGGATTTATATAGCGCTTTCCAAGGCACCCATCTATCATATGACACTATATTATCCAATATCATATGGCATTATATTATATTATAATATGTTATATTATATCCCCTTTCACATTAGAGCCACAACAGGACCCACAAGAACATGGGAACAAGTAAAAGTGAAATATAAGAATATTCTACAGAATGGTAATATTTATCTCTTATATTGCTTTTCGTCTCTTGGAAAGAGACCCTGTAATACTCTGTTGGTTTGTTCATAACAGCAACCAAGAAAAGGGCAGAGCAAACAAAGACAGGTGGTGGTCCTGCACCCTTTCGTCAACAAGTTGGTTAAGTGAATAATACCCTCACGGGAATATCGATATCTCTCAATGAGCACACTGTCGCGCTGAGCTAAAGGATCCTGTCTATCCCGCAATATACGCTGAGTTCTGAAAACTCTCCTTATCAATTTTGCACCTCCCTCAATGGGTGGCTCGCGTAAACGGACAGGACATGGCAGCGACAGACTTCCCAAATCCACCTTCGCTTTTATAGCCGTGGTCTCTCATCTTGATTACACGAAGTAATTTACAATTACTACTCTGAAATATGAATTACATCTGTAATAATCACATACATGTAATAGAATGTTAATAGTACATCTCCCTTTTTTAGGAAATGACCTGTATGTATCTGTGTGACATCAATAAAAGGATCAAGTGCTGCATTATCTTTAGTTACATTGATGTTATTTATTTATGGTGAAACAGTGGTGGAATATCGCTGTTGCTTTCGTATAAATGAAGCGGACATACCTGCGTGGCCGCGATCTAATCCTGTTTACATAAAGTAAACCTGCTCCCGAGCAGGTTTACGCTTACGGCTCTGTTGCTATGACAGCAAGTCCCGGATGAGCTTCGGGGAACCGAACGATCCATGATCACGCGAAATCGTCAACAATCTAATCCAGCTAACTTACTTAGCGAGGTACGAAGAACAGGCCCCTGGACTGGCTTCAGGACCTAAATAAGTAAGTCAACATCGGACAAAATGTGCTGAAGTTAGCGTCAGGTGATCCAACTTTCCAACTACTGTGCCAAAAGACTATTTCAAGCAATATTCAACAGCTTTATGACACTGAAAAAAAAAAAGCAAAATTAGATGCATTACAGATAGCGCCACTAGTATGGAGGAAATACACCAGTAGCAAGTGGTAAAACTCCAAAGGCTGGCGACTGTCCTTGAGCCATGCAGGTAAATAAAACTGTTTTAACTTATTGTTACTCTTTCTTCAAAAAGCTCTTTAGTTGACAGTTATTGTGTAGATTAAAAATTACTTTCTTGAACTGTCTACTACAGGTTTGTGACTGAGCTTCTTGGAGGTGAGACATACGTCTCATGTTCCGATGATGACTCAAAATACAGTGGCTTGCAAAAGTATTGTGAACCTTTCCACATTTTGTCCCATTACAGCCATAAACATGAATAAATTTTATTGGAATTCCAGGTGAAAGACCAACACAAAGTGGTGAACATGTGAGAAGTGGAACAAAAATCATACATGATTCCAACATTTGTTAGAAATAACTGCAAAGTGGGGTGTGCATAATTATTCAGCCCCCTGAGTCAATACTTTGTAGAACCAGCTTTGCTGCAATTACAGCTTCCAGTTTTTTAGGGTCTGTCTCTATCAGCTTTGCACATCCCAACGTGTAGCTACGCTCAACCATCAGTGGTTCCAGATAACAGCAGTGTTCGACCCGCACTTTAAGGATTTAAAGTGTCTATCAAGGAAAGAGCGAGAAGAGGTTTGGAGCAGCCTTGAGGTCTTGCTGCAGGAACAGTGTAACAATGCTACCACAAGGGAGCCAGCAAAGACAAAGAGCTTGCTCCTCTGTGATTGAGATAAGGACGCCCGGTGTAACAGGGCCCTGAGTTTGTACAGAGCAAAATCCACCAGCAGCCAGACAGACTACCGCTGCAGTGATGGTCCAGTCGAGCAGGGACCCACCCACAGCTGTCTGTCCTGGCCCGCAAGTGTCTGATTAGTCCTGCCACTTCTGTCCCATGTGAGAGATGGTTCTCACCTGCAGGTCACATAGTAACAAAACGAGAGCTGCCCTGAGCTCTGAAAATGTGAACAGGCTAGTTTGTCTAAATAACTGGCTGAAAGAGACAGAGACTAAATAAGCATGGAGATATTGTGAGTGCAATGGGTTTGTTAGTTTTTGCACTAAAATGATCACTCTTTTAAAAATAATCTTGGCTAATGTTACTCAGAGTTTAAAGGTGAAACTGGTCAAATAACCTTATGTTGCTGCCTTATTTGATTAAGAAGAAAAACTGCACTTTATGTTGAAAATTTATATTATTATTTAAAGACAATACCATTTTGAAAATGTACTTAAAAAACTTAAAATAGCACTTTATTTTTAAGACTGCCCAGTTTTTTCTCTGTTTTGAATTGAAATGTAGTTTAAATGCTTTTCCCCCCCATAAATAAAAAAGTGTGGGGGTAAACAATATTTGTGTCCATGTCTATTATTTATTCTGTCGCCCACTAAAACCTATTTAAATAAAAAAAAAACAAAAAAAACATTTGTGCTTTTGGGGCAAATATTCCTCTGCAATTAAATGTAATTAATTGGGATTAATTAATTAAAAAGCGATGACTTTTTGCAATTGGCTCCTTGCTGTGGTCATTCTAATAGCAGCACTAGCTGGCTAGCTCTGTCCATATCATTAGCTGTTTCACATTTGAATAAAATGAGTAGGTCATTAGCAAGACTGTATAAAACCTGACTGCCTGCTGAAGAATCAAATGGCTGAACTGCCACCTCAACATGCTGTCAAGTTCTATAGAGTCAACAACCTATTCATTTTTGTTCAAGTGTGTTGCAGCGGGGACGCATGTAAAAGTGTCAGGATATCAGCCCTTGAGGACTGGAGTTTGACACAGGGCTCTGAAGTACGACCAATTTGATAAAAAAAAATCTTAGATCACACCGTTTGAGTAAAAAAAACCCCAGAAGTCTCCACAATTCCGAAAGTCTCTGTGTCATGAACAACAGACACACATTGTGCCCATATCGTGGTCTAAACCAATCAGAGATAGTCAAGGGCAGGACATTTCTGATTGACTGTGGTCCACATATTCCTGCAGACCTACGTGTGTGTATGTTTGAAGATGCAGGCAGATAGTCTCCAGGGCCCTATTTCAGGAAGCCGGTTTAGAAAACTCAGAGTGAAAAACGATACTCAGGGTTGAGTAACCCCGAACTGTCCAACTCGGAATATTCGGTTTCAGAAAGGCTGATAACAATTAGTTCAGTCAACGCGGAGTTGCTTTAACCCCAAGTTAAGCGCGCGCACGAGGATACATAAAGCCCTGATTAGTGGAGCACAGATTAAGCGAGTCACCATGGAGACGGAGGGAAAGAAGGCGCGGTCAATGTATTTTACAGCGCTTGAGGCCGAAATTCTGATGGCAGCATATGCCGATAACATGCAAATTTTGCGGAAAAAAGTAACACAGCCTCAGCTGCAAAACAAAGGGAGCATGCATGGCAAAACATAGCCGACAGAGTCAATGCGTGAGTGTTAATTTAAACATTGATCTAGGGATTTCCACCCATTTAACACGTTTATTTTATATATGTTTTTATTTGTTATTTTATACATTTTATTTTGTGATGTGATGTGAGCGCAGGTGCAACCCAACAGGCCCCAAACGTTCCTGGCAGCAAGTAAAAATGAAATATAAAAATATAGTCCAAACAGGTGAGGTGTAATTGTATTATGAGCCATAGTGCTTGGTCTGTTTGTCCGATGTAAATCAATTGCAGTTAGAGGCTACATTAATTTTCTTTCTGTAAGCACTTATTGAAATTATCTGAGCACATTACAAGTACATATTTGCTTACTCTGTATGCTCAAATGTGACCCGTTATAGCCAACAGAAAAAAAGCGGAGGCCCGAAAAACAGGTGGGGGTCCTCCACCACCACCACTCACAGAGGCTGAGCAGTTGGCTTCCACATTTGTGATAATGTTGGCAGCATCACATATGATCTTCACAGTGCAGAGAACACAAATTAGCATCCATTACTATAATGAAATAATTTGTTAGTTTGAAATGCTACAGGGAACTATGTACCTGTACATTAATGCTGTGGAAAGACTTCCTGTTCACATAGTCTCCTTCATTTACTGAAGGAGCAATGATTGGAATGTGAGTGCCATCTATACAGCCAATCACGCCTGGGAACCGTGAAAATAAATGTAAAATTTAAGTAGTAGTTCAAGTATCACCACATCATGAATTAAGTTTTGTTCATCCTGATACCTGCAATTTTGTGGCATCCCTCTTTGATAAATCTTGTGGGTCTATGACCGGGGAACACCACAAACGAGTACAGGAGACGTTTCAGTGCAACTGTAACATTCCTGACTGCCCGACAGACGGTAGCCTTGGAAACGTGCTCAGCGTCACCAATATTATACAGAAAGCTCCCGTTTGCAAAAAACCGAAGTGCAATACAAATAATATGTAATGAACTGAGAGAATGTCCGCAATGTGTCACATGCGTAAATGTTGAAGCCCAAATTCTCTGCGGAGAGAATTTAAGAAATATATGACATGTATATCATGGGATGTGATGCTTTGCAGCAATTCCACCAGTAATAATAAAGATAATAATCATTATTAATCATTGTCATAAATGAACAAATCCACGTAGAAGTTCTGTATGTGACTCACCGAGGAGCAGAGAGACTGATGCAGGCTTCATGGTGTCTGATAAAAATTGAACAATTGCGCCTCACCCCTTCACCCTTAAAGACATCAAAGCTTCCTCTTCCTGATTTCTTCAGTGTGAACACAGAAATAAACGTACTGCTGCTGTTTCACGCCTGCTCTCTTCACTGCCTCTTTGGTAAATTTGGAGTCCACTGTACCCCATCTGAGCTCTGATTAGCTTTTAGAGAATCTAACATGTGACAGGGAACTTTGACCAACCACAGCTTTGTTTGATTTTTGTTTTTGTTTTTTTTCATAGAGGGCAACTTTTCTATTGGCTGCTCTACAGATACTAATGTGAGATCACATGAATTCAGCTGCTGGACAGTGTAACATGACAACAAAAGACAGACTTATGAAAGCATTTAAAGAGAGGCTGAAAAGGAACCATCCAACACTTTTCAGGATTAGCCAATGATGGCTTCTCCAGTGTGTTTCTAGTAGATGGTGAAGTGAACAAATAGAGATCATCGTGCTCTATCAACCATATCAGAAAATGAAAAAAATCCTACGTTTTATAAAAAATGATGTATATTATGTTGTATTTAATGTGAAACATCACATTACGTTAGCAGAAATATCTGCTAGTGATCAATGAGCACAAACTGTAGCAGCTGCAGTTTTCTACATGGATGGAAAAAGTTTTTACTGAAACACAAATAGAAGACCTAAAGTTAAATAGCTCTTCTTGGACCTCGGTGAGGTCAGCTGCTGTGCTGGATGCTCTGACCCAGTTTTTCCATTTTTTGCTGATTTTTGTTACTTTATGCTTTACCTGCTCCAATCGTGCACAGGCATTATGGAAAACACACAAATTCACTACAGTAGAGACACTCTGGATTCTATTGGTTTACACACATTTCATCGTGTTCTTTTTTTTTTTTT
>NW_024585309.1:0-275 GCF_018398535.1 Haplochromis burtoni
CCCAGCAAATGATGAGTTATGTGACTCAACTGTAAATGAAACTGAAGTCAAATTAATTTGAATTTATATCCAAAGCCTGGCAGAAATGTTGTCTGAATCACTCTCTGAAAAAAGTCTTCAGTGTCTTTGGTGAAGGTCGTCACAGATGGAGATCTGTCAGCACTAAATCATCAAAAATATTCTCTCTGATGTGTTTTCAGATCCTCCTGTGGAAACCGAGCAGGCTGCTGTCACAGAGGTGAGTTTGATCAACTTTACTCACAGCGTCAGAGTTT
>NW_024585309.1:1872-6139 GCF_018398535.1 Haplochromis burtoni
ATGGAAACGTTCACTGAGTACAGTCATACTGTGACACAATGGGACTTAACTTTGTAATATTTCTTAAGTGATCAAAAAGGGTTTAACAACAGTCACCTTAATGGTTTCTGATAGATTTAGTAAATGTGTCAAAGGGACTTTCCGTTACCTTACACACAAATCTGTCAGGAGCACAAACTGGGACTATTTTTTCGTCAGGTCGGAGAAAGTTATCAGTGATCCACCTACTGTACACAGGGTCTGCAGCTCAGAAACATTTGAACATCATGTGTATTAAAGTGCTCAGAATGTGCTGAAACAGTAAAGACCCCAAACAGAAGCCTGTGGAAGACAACAGGCAGAGGAGAATACTGAAATTAGAAGCAGCATCATTCAAAGATACACGATGTGAGTAGACCCACAAACACCCAACCAGCCTATCGAGCAAAATGTGACGATCAGCAGTCCCATAGATGGAGGCCACATGTGAAATAAACTGTAACAGCAATAAAGGAATTTAAGATGCAAGAGCCTTCTCTGAACAGCATGAGAAGCTGTGTTAAAACTGCAGTGAGGCCTCCTCCTCTTCCTCAGATGCCTGAGCCTTACTGATGACCAAAACAGAAAACATCACTTCTGTTTTTAAAATGAATCATATCAGGTAGATTTCTTTTTCCTGCAATCCTGCCACAGGTCAACAGCAGTAACACTGCAAACAAGGACCTTCTCTGTACATGTAGCACTTATCCACATGATGTGATGAATTCAGACAATTTGAGATAAAATATTAATTGCATGTTTGCACTGAATGACTGTGGAGATGAACTGGATCACATAAATTCAATACAGATGCTATACAAGTACACAGGAAGATTACATCACTGTTATCATAATTATTATTATACCAAACAAGGTGGTGTGTTGTTTGGTCAAACTTGTGAATTGTTCAGCTTCCATAATCATAACTAAGGCTGTTAATGCATCACTGAAACTGCAGAGCAGAGAAACTGCAGCAGTGAAGCCAAACTGCACTCTTCATTCTTCATCTTCTCTCCGCTGCTCTGTCCTGGTTATAAAAGTCTGTGTGTCAATTAAACTATTCAGGGCTGTAACGCTGACAGCCCTATGTTACAGCCCTGAATAGGGCTGGGCCATATCATACGTTCATGGTAATACCGGTGTAATTTTAGGCAATAATAAGAAAATGAAATATCGCGATAGAATATGGGTAAAACACACATGCGCAGTGCCTGTTTTCATATAAACAAGGTAGAAAAAGCATGACGGAGAATGAGAAGGGTGAAAGCAGATCGTTGAATGAAACGGATGAACCAGAACTGGTTTGTAAAAATGCTGCAGCTTCACTGGTGTGAAACTGGTTTGGCTTTTGTCCGTCAGATACACAACAAAGCACTATTTTTGGTAGCGCACGCAAGCGGCCCGTCGTTATTACCGTGTTTTTCAGAAAATAAGGCGCACTTAAAATCCTTTGATTTTCTGAAAATTGACAGTGTGCCTTATGTATGAACTCTGGTTGTGTTTACTGACCTTGAAACGATTTTATGTGCACGGCGCTCGAAAATATGTCAGAAATGTTTCAGTACGACTTTGCTGAGCTACGAAGCCGCACCGCTTGATGGATTGTCGGGGCAATACGGCTATCGTAGGCGGGGCCTCGCGGAGTGATACGTACTGTGCTTCAACATAATGTTACCGTGTTGTGTGTGTATAACCTCTTTTTAAGTTTTGTGGATGTTATACATGGTTATGCTGAGGATGTGTCGGCCAGTTTCCACTGGAAATACCTTTTGGTTAAACTGTCAGCGAGGAATTTGCATAAAAAACAGCTGCTTGTTTAAGTGAAAATACATTGATGTGGTTTTTTTGCACTAATAAAGTTGTGAAGTTGTAAAGTAGTTTGTCTCACGTCAGTTATATTGTTATTGCACACCGAGTGGAGAGAGTCACAGGCTGCATCCGTGTTGGCTGAGGGGGCTATATCATGGCCAAAGCACTTCTGGATGGATGCAAACTGCATTTCGTTGCCTGTACTTGTGACATGTGCAATGACAACAGTTGAATTCTATTCTATTCAAATATATATCATGATAAATATTTTGGGCCATGTTGCCCTGCCCTGCCCTAGCCCTCGTTGTTTTTGATGTGATTATTATGCATTTAACATGAAATCAATATATTTTGTACAGTGACTCAAGCAATGATTCAACAAATATCATTAATACACTATTCCATGTCATAGAGATAAATAGTCACCAAAGTCAGTATGAGTGCAGCTACAGGCCAGGATTTAATGCAGCAGAGATCTTTGCACCCAGTGACATCTGTCTGCAGTCACATCACTTCTTCTGTACATGTGTTTTCCTTTTAATTTTGTATTTTTGAGTATTTTAATAATAACTTTCCTTTCACAATGTTTTTATGATTATTTTATAGTCATTAGCTTTTGATTTATTTCATTCAAACTGCTCTGTTTGGTATTTTCAAATGTCCATTTCATTGATCCTTAGTGAACATACATGAACCTCTGTCATCTTTACAACATGAATACACACACATTTGTCTTTGTATAGAACAACAAAACATAAACAGGAAAATTACACACAAGTGAGGGGTTCATTTTTCATTCTTAAATAAATAACATCAGTCACACAGTGCTCACATTATTGATCACCTGTGATGCCCGGTGACAAACAGATGCCTGAACACACCGGCCCTTTAATGAACTGTTCTATTACAAGAGCGGGGCTCCGGCCCCACTCACTCAGGGCTGACGACGCACCTGCTCGTCTCGTCCTTCGAGTCGGTTTGTGTTAACAATCCTAAACATTATTGAAAATGTGGCAGCTGATCAACAGTTTCATCTCTGCTTGTTCTCTTTTTCAGGAGGGAGACGACTCGAGCAAACTCACCTACTCTGAGGTGAATTTTTCCAAGAGGACTTTTGGCTCTCCCAACGCAGCCTCGAGTGGTAACACTGGTGAAGTTATCTACTCTGCGCCTCGGGTCCATGTGAGCTCTGATGTCAGAGATGATTCGCTGTACTCGAGTGTAGCTTAGCTTCAATGCTGCTGCTGCCACGTTTCTCTGTGAAGGGACCAAAGGAAGCTCTCAGTGTAAATAATCTGATTCACACCAAAATCTGTTTGAATGAGATTTTATTTTAATGTAACAACAGAACCGTGACAGCGTGTGATTGGTCAGATGCTGTGATGTCATAGCTTTGTAAATTATGGTCACTGAGGGATTTTGGTGTTTTGAAGCTGAGCACAGGTCCAATCAGTGATCCTGTGCCAGTAAAGTGACTCAGTGAAGATGCAGGGAAATCTGTCAGACAGCTGATCTGCACAGTTCTTAAGTTTACTGAAAACATTTTCAGGATCAGAGCTTTTCCTCTCCTTCAGTCACTCGAGGAGTTAAAAAACTTTCTTCCTGTCATGTACCATGTACACACCCAGTTCTTTGCTAAATCTAAAGTATTGAAATAATTCTTTAAAAAAAAAGAAAAACTTCTTGTCTTTCACAACTTCAGAGTCACACGAGTGAAGAAAATGGGGAAGTGTTCAGACTGCATGCTCAGCTTGGTGTCAGTTTAGCAAGATCAGCTTCCTTGATTAGCTTCTGCAAAGTGTCAGGCCGCTGTTTAAAACTGATGCTTTAATGTTTAACAGGACAATGTTTTACTGAAATAAACTTTCATTATGTAGAAAATCTTTAGCTTATTAAATCAAACAGTGGTGGAAGTGAGTGCAGAGCAAAGCTGCATTCGCTCCAACAAGCAGATCGGTGCTTGTTGGCTGTACCTGGATCAGCTCTGGATCTCTCCAAGTTATTGAACTCACTTCCACTGGACCTACGATCTGTGACACTGTTGGACCTGCCTGTGCGTGCTATCTGTTTACCTTGTTAGAATTCTTGTATCTTACTCTGTGCTGTAAAGCACTTTGTGACTTTTGTTCTTGTAAAGCACTGTATTAATAAACCTTAATTACATTGATGAGAGCAACCACATCGACTCTACAGACACTGAATGTAATATTTACCACCTCACTTGTTAGCAGAGATATTTTCTCTTTGTTCAGTGTGAGAATAAAAGCTTTTTTCTATTTGATATCAGCACAGAAAATGAGTTTGTTTGTATTCAGTCACTGCTGTTGAGCAACAAGTGTCTTTCACATGTTTGTCTTCCTGTTCAGCTGTTTCTATGGCGACTAAATTTGCATGTTGTTATCAGAAGCTGTTCTGCACAGTTCTTAAGAAGTTAACTGTC
>NW_024585309.1:6159-8076 GCF_018398535.1 Haplochromis burtoni
CATGTTTGTCTTCCTGTTCAGCTGTTTCTATGGCGACTAAATTTGCATGTTGTTATCAGAAGCTGTTCTGCACAGTTCTTAAGAAGTTAACTGTCAGTATTATCTGTATGATGTGGACCAGGCCTCTTCCTCTCCATCAGTCCTCTGAGCAGTCATGTCTTTCACAACCTCAGAGTCAGTCACGAAAAGAAAAAGAGGATTTTCAGACTGTTACCCATCAAATATAAACCTGCTGAGTGCTGCTAATTGATAGAATAGAAATGTATCAATCAGCACTCAGCAGGTTTTTTTCTGCACTTTAGCAAGTTTAAGATCTTCATTTCAGCTCACTGTGTAAAACTGATACCAAATAATGTTTAAGAGTGGAAGCAACTCCACTCTGAACACACGCTCACTGCAGACACTGCACCCGTCCACGCCTCCTGCTCCACTCTTCTCTGACTGGGCGGCTCTGGCTCAGGCGGTAGAGCAGGTCATCTACTGATCGGAAGGTTGGTGCTTCGATTCCTGGCTTCAGGACAAGTTGTGTAAAGTGCTTTGAGTACTCAGAAGAGTAGAAAAGTGCTATATTAGAACCAGTCCATTTCCCATGACTTTTATGAACAGGACCCCAAAATACCTCAACTCCTCCATTCAGAGCAGCAACTTGTTCTTCATCCAGAGTGAGCACACCAGCCTTTTCTGGCTGAGCAGCAGGGACTTGGACTCAGAGGTGCTTAGTCTCATCCCAGCTGCTTCACACTTGGCTACAAACTGCCCTGAAGTGTGAACTAGATGTCACTGCATGATGAGACCAAGAGACCACATCTTCTGCAAAAAGCAGAGTGATCCTGACGCCACGAAGGTGGAAACTATCTGCCTACAAATTCTCTTCATTAAAGCTGTGAAAGAGCTGGTGACAAACAGCAGAGCCTGGAAATGCAAACCAAGCTCTCACTATAGTTGTACAGAGACTGAATGGTCCTTCACATAAGCTCCAGGAGATAACAAGATGGTTCAAGGTTACAAGTCCAGAATAAAAAACACACTTTTCCTCCATAATCTGAGCTTTAGCTTATAGAGACAGACTCTTCTTGCCAGCATCCAGGTAAAGATCCACCCAGGGAGGCTGAGGAGTGTTGGAGCACATCCTCCATCCACAAAAAAGACTTCCAGACTGTGCTGCAGAGTAATGTACAACATCCTGAGCCTTGAGCAACTCTTCACTCTCTCCTTCCACAGAAAGTGTTGGTGGGATTGAGGAAATCCTCAAAGTATTCTTTTTACCATCTGATTATGTCCTTATTGTGGTCAGCAGCGCTCAATCACTGCTGCACGCAGCGTGAGCAGAAAGCTTCCCCTGAGGTTTCCTCTCAGGTCTGAGCAGGCACCATGTTCAGGGGCAGCAGGTCCGAGAAGCTCTGACACTGTGGAGTTTTTCAGGAAAATAATAATAATAATAATAATAATAATAATAATAATAATAATAATTGACAAACAAGATGGCGCCAGTGTGTACGGCAAGCCGTCTCTGGATCCGTCTTCCTGAGTGTTGTTTACTCTTTGCCTTCTTTCCGGATGTTACTGCTCTAATTGCCTATGATCGACAAACTCTTTTAAATCTTCGACCCTTGAATCATCAAAACCCGGATCTATATTGGAACTTAGGGAATTTTTCCCAGTCTCGAACAGATACTCCAACAGACACACCACACAAGAAACGACATAGGAAACGGGGTAAACGGAGTGGTTTTCGCGTTTGTATTAAAGCCTATTTAAAAGCACATGTTGTGATTAATTACCGCTCCATCATAGACATCTTGCGGCCCTCCCAGTATACTTTCAGACTGTGTCGCCATCGATGGATTCGCTATGCTGGCCAGCAAGCCCACTCGGTCCCACCAGTTGAGTGCCCACCTGTATGGAGCTGGAAGCGGG
>NW_024585309.1:8137-9087 GCF_018398535.1 Haplochromis burtoni
ACCTCCGAAGCGCAGCAAGGATTTTATCCGTGAATTTGCTGATCTTTTAGGATTTATCTTTTTAAATTATGATCGTGTCCTTATTTGTGGTGATTTTAACATTCATATATGCTGTGAGGCGGACCTATTGGCTAAGGACTTCCTTGCCCTTATTGACTCTTTTAATCTCACACAGTGGGTGAGAAAATCAACCCACACTAAAGGCCATATGCTGGACTTGGTATTGTCGTATGGACTGGATATTTGCATCACGGACATTAATGATGCTGGGATTTCGGACCATTTCCCAGTTATGTTTGATGTTCAGTTATGCAATATGGAACTGAACCCTGAGGGTCCACTGTGCCTATCGCTTATGATTAATTCTCAGGCTGTTGCACTTTTCCCTGCGGCCTTTGCTAACTCTGTCTGTTACGATGACATCTGTAATGCACCTCTCTCGGTTGATGGCGTAGTCAACTCTTTTATTTCTACATGTTCTTCTATTTTGGATACTGTGGCTCCGTAAAGACTAAACGCCGTAAAACCTCTCGCCAACTAAATGAATCCACCCTCACTCTTAGACGTGAATGTCGTCGAGCTGAGAGGAGATGGGAAAAAAATCAACTTCAGGGGTCCCTTGACATCCTGCATATGAGCCGGTCTAAATTTCAGAAGGCTGCCAAAATGGCAAAAACTTCTTTTTTGTCGAACATTATTGCAACTAATAGTCCCAATCCTCGAGTTCTGTTCAAAATCTTTAACTTAGTGGTTAATGTCACGACTGAACATGGAGGGAGAACAGCAGGGAGAACACGCAGGGGATTCACGGAGAAATGCAGAGTACGCAGGGTAACACAGAGGATGAACACAGATGATGCGACGAGGAACAGAGGCAGACACACACTATAAATACACAGAGACACACTGGGAAATCACACACAGGTGGGAGACACAGCTGGACCTGATTA
>NW_024585310.1:0-9086 GCF_018398535.1 Haplochromis burtoni
TTTACTACCAACTGTTACTCTTTACATACCCCACCGTTAATTGGGTTTATAAATGGATGGTGTAAACGTCTTTACACTGAAATAGAAAACCTCCCAAAATCTTCAGGTATTTTAATATGTTATTAAGCAGTAGTTTTACTGGTCCAGCCACCTAAAAGTTGGACCAGCAGAGCCTTAAAATATATAGGATAAAGTCCTGTGTTAATGTTTGCAGTCTAATCCCTTGGAGTAAAAAGTAAACATGACTAACATACATGTCCACTTATGCCATTTCTTTTTAAAACAGCTGGTTTTAACTGCAAGTCATACAAAGCTAGTACAGTAGAGTCCAGGAATAAAAATAAGTAGCTGGAAAAGAAGATAATAAAAAGTCCTCTCAAAGTCTTTAAGAAACACTATAACCACACAGGAGAAATTCAAAAGACAGTTTATACAACTAATTTACACTTATTTACACACACACACACACACAAGTAATTTACATTCTATTTACATACACGGGCCCGTATAAACGTAAGAAAACACCATATGCCAGAACAACTTATCTTCTCTTTTTCTCTGCTGGTGTTCCTAAATTTTTTGACTAATTTAAAAGCATCTTTCAGCCCAGGGCCGCGCTCTTGCTGATCAATTAAACGCTTCGAGGATGCCCCCTCGAGAGCGGTCAGATTCCTAAGCCCTAATTAATTTATAACTGCTCCCCGCCAGGCAACTTGGACCTCCACCAGCAGCGTATCCCAGTTCACGCTTTTGGCTTTACTTAAAGTTCACAAGTCCCCGACGTTAACAGGATGCAGCCGGGTCCGACCCTGTCAATCAAAAAATGCAGTATAAAGGCCACCACTCATAGATTGCCTAGCCTGTTAAGCGAGCGTCCCAAGTGCTCGACGGAAGGCCAACTCCGGGCTAAAACCTAACCACGCGTCCGCGATTAGGGGTCAGTGCCACCTGCTGAACGAAAACTGCATTCCTAGGGGCCGCGCCCCCGTCCAAAATAAATTTACTCAATATATTATAAGCATCACTGCGAGGTCTCCGCCCCCAGTTATTAATTCCCTGACGCCCGAAACCGCGTTTCTGCTGATCAATTAAACCAAATTCAATACACTACCGGGTGACTGGCTGGCATCCAGTCAACCCACATCTTCTATAAACACTTTAAACCATATTGTCTTAAACACATATAACCTCTTAGCTCAAAATTCACCCCCAAAATAAACAACAATAAATTTAGACAGAGCAATATTCAATATTCCCTATTTGTAACACTAATTACCAAGATCACTACGGACAGAACAGAAGCCCCACTGAGTGAACATTTAATTTAGCTTAATTTCCAATTCAGCACCTTTGGACGTTAACAGGCGGTGCTTACCTCTCCTATTCCGGGGCCCATCACTCAGTCGACCTCCTGGCTGTCCGTCTGACACCACTAGAACGTAAGCCAAGCTCCATTAGTGTTCCTCCTCAAACCGGTTTCGGCACCAAAAATGTCATGATTCGAATTTGAGGAAGAGACAAAAGACTGCATGGTCCTCAGTAGATGTCAAAATAGTGGTTTTCTATTATACATATGTGCATATGGGGAAGATGAGCATCACAAGCTTTTTAGAGCTGATCTCCCCCGAACAACCCTATCACAAGGCTTTTATTGCAATGATGACGTCAAGACACATGATAAGTATCAGTCAGTTCTCAGAACTCAGGAAGTTCCCCTTATATGGACTCCAGATGTTTCCACTCAGTCCAGCACTCAGAGAAAAACAGTGTGTGTGGTGTGTATATCTATTCGTGTCGATTGTGAGTGTGTGTGTGTGTGTGTGTCAAACAGGGAGCATGTCCTGAGATGCCCTCACAGTTCTCCATAAGTGTGTTTGTGAACGTGCGTGTTTTACATAACTATGTGCATGTTGTTATTTGCCTGAATATGTCCAAGTGACTGGAACAGGCCCTGCTGGACCCACCAGATCGAGAGGTGTAAATACACTAATGGACAACAGCTTAAGCAGATAGAAAGAATAATACAGACCAACAATAGACTGAATTAAAGTGATGATAATCTATATACATTAATATCTTGCTCAGATTAACAAGGATATAATTAAACCTGGAATGCAGGATTCTTCTATAACCATAAATGATAAATGATAAACCATAAGTGATGCAAAAGCAATAATACTGAGTGTGAATAATACCACAGAGACACTGAAATAATATTCCACCTGATACATTCCCATGTTATTACGGTGTATCCATATAAACGGCTCACCCTGTAGTTTGGTTTTGTGTTGATCTGTTTTCTTGTGTTTCTGGACGTATGCTCCTTGTCTTCTTTTTTGTTTCTGTAAACCAGTTAAACTACTTACAAGCTATTTGCTCCCAGGGTCTGTGTGTGAAGGGTTCAGGACTGACAAAAATAATTCCCACCACTTCTAAAATCACTTGCAATAAGATGTTCTTTGCAATTTGCTATGTTAAATCCCTTTGCGTTACTTACTCCTCCATCAAGCTGAATAAAATCCTTCTGCTTTGGGATTTTAATTTGAATGCTGATGACAGCTTATGCCATGCTGCTTCTGAATTTCTTAGTATTTTAGGCTCTTAACTTTACCCAACATGTGGGCCAATACACAGCCATCACTGGATCTGAATATCAGTCCAGTTTGTTGTGAGGAAATTTTTATTAGTGATCATAAATATCTTTTATTTGATCTCTCCTTTATTTGTGATACACTGCCCTCTGTTTATGTGAAGCATTCATGATTAATTACTGACTCTGCAGTGGAACAATTTGTGGAATTGTTTGATAATAACTTACTTCAAACCGATGGTATAGAACGGCATGTGGCCTCCTTTAATTCGCAATGTCAAAAAATTCTAGATAAAGTGGCTCCTCTTAAAATCAGGAAAGGCAGCACTATTAAACCCTGACCTGGTTCACAGAAGCTATTCGCAGCTTTAGGCGAATAAAACTGAGCCCCTTTGGAAAGCCACAAAACTTGAGATTCATAAGCGCCACCTAAAAGAACTATTATCTACCTTTAACAACATGGTGAAAGATGCGAGAGCCACTTATTTCTCGAAACTACTTGCAGTAGGAAAAATAAATCCTAAGGTTCTCTTCGACAAAGTAAACAACATAGTTTCCCCCCTATCTCCGTGCACACCTGTCTTTTCAGATAAGGACTGCGATGATTTTCTAAGATTTTTCCAAGACAAAATCAGTGACCTAAGAGGAAACTTAGCTCCCTCAGTCCCTTCAACCATAATCTTCCACAGCCTGTAATTATGGAATCCTTTCACCCAGTTTCTTTAGAAGATCTATCAGAAATACTGACCCAAATCAAACCCTCTGTCATGGCTGTGTGAAGGCAGGCAGGAGTGGCAGACCCAAAAGCAGCACTCACGGAGGCAGACGTAAACTCAAAACACTCAGTTTTATTGCTGGATAGCAACAGAACAGAAAACTAACTAAATTGAGAATACAAAAACAAACTAAACAGGCAGGCAGGCTAGCAAACAGAACACAGAGCAAAAGTGAGAGTACGACGCTGCGACAAGCAGAGGAAGACGCAGACACTAAATACAAGAGGTGAACAGAAGTAAGTTTCTACATGAGCTTTGGTCATTCTCTGTAAGATTAAGCTCAGCTATTGAACGGAGTATATTTTAAAGTAAAGGCTTTAAAACCAAGTTAGTACAAACGTCACTAATGTCACATAACTTTGCCGACATGTGGCCAACAGTAATGTTTTAATGTTCTTCGTTATTAAACATTTGCACATAAATAAGTGACATAATATTCAGTACTTAAAGTTTACTCTTCGGCCGCCCCTCATCCGCCGTTTTTTTTCGGCAAAATTATCCACACCCACCGCCGCGCTATGCATTCTGGGATATGTTGGGCCACGAAGTCTACACCGCCACAGCCTTAAAATTCAGGGAAATGAAGGACGCATTTCAGGGCCGCATTTCGAGCAGCCTTTGAATTGGGACAGCCTTCGGCGCGCCGCTGTGACGTAATCGGCCTTGAAATGCGACTTTAAGGCTGCAGACCCTGAATTGGGATACAGCCAGGGAGAGCACAAACAGAGCACAATGACATATGATACAGACCTTCAAAATAAAACAGAAAATGCACAGACTGGACTCAGAGACGCGGTACAGACAGAGAACAGTGGGAAACAGAACCAAAACCTAACAAATAGCAAATCTTAACAAAAGACATAACCAGAATAAGCAAGAACATAAGATAATATTAACAAACACAAAACACTGGGTCGTCAGACTCAGGACCATGACACCCTCAATGAGTCCAGCTGATGTCCTACCTACTTCTTTATTTTGCAGAGTTTTTGACACCATTGGGCCCTCTGTGGTCACACTGATAAACTGTTCCCTGATGTCCGGCTCTGTCCCCAGGTACTTTAAACAGGGTGTTATTCAACGAAAAAAAGCCAAACCTGGATTCGACTCTTCAGTTGAGCTACAGACCCATCTCATTCCTTTCATTTCTAAAATATTAGAAAAAGTTGTTTGGTACCAAGTAAAGAAGGCACTGGAGAAACATAACATTCTTGATAATCCTTCAGTCAGGATTTAGAAAGTCACACTCCACAGAAACTGCTCTCCTGAAAGTCACAAATGACCTTTTGATGGCCGCGGACAGAGGTGATTGCTCAATCCTTGTAGTATTGGACCTTAGCTCTGCCTTCGATACCGTTGATCATCAGATCTTAATTCACAGCTTAAATCATATGGTAAGGATATCTGTATCTGTTCTGAAATGGCTCGCCTCATTTCTGGCAGATAGAACATTCATTCAAAATGGATTTGTTAAACATAGACAGGGTTTTCATAATGTAAGACGAGTCCTCAACATTCTTCATAATCAAAGTGAACAGGAAGATTCAGCCATTCTCTTGCTCGACGCGGAGAAGGCTTTTGATAGAAACGTACGGCCATATCTCTTTGATGTGATTGTTAGATTTGGGATGGGTAAATTATTTCCGCATTGGATCAAGCTACTACACTGTCAGTCTGTTGCTCAGGTTATGACTAATGAGATAATTTCTGAACCATTTGACATTAAAAGAGGGTGCCCACAGGGTTCACCATTATCTCCACTTTTATTCCTTTTAGCTATTGAACCTCTGGCAATAGCTGTTAGAACAAGTGGACAAATACAAGGTGTTAAGATTCGTTGAAAGGAGCATAAAATTGCTTTATTTGCTGATGATGTTATATTATTTTTAAAGCAACTAAAAACTTCTGTGCCTGCTCTAAAGCATTTAATAGACCAGTTTTGGGCCTTCTCAGGGTATAAAGTAAATGTAACAAAATCATCATTAATGTTACTTAAACAAGGGTATAATCAAAACGTAAGTGAGAATATATCTGGCTTTACTGTTAATTCTGAATTCACTTATCTAGGCATTAAAATAGTTCCTTTACTAAAAGATGTGGTGGTACTTAACTATAATACAATTCTACAGAAAATTTCCAAAGATTTGGAGCATTGGATAAGTTTACCACTATCTATTATTGGAAGGATAAGTGTTCTTAAAACTAATGTATTACCTAAACTCTTGTATATGGTAAATAAATGGTAAATGGCCTGTATTTATATAGCGCTTTACTAGTCCCTAAGGACCCCAAAGCACTTTACATATCCAGTCATCCACCCATTCACACACACATTCACACACTGGTGATATATGTTTCAGAATGTCCAACAAAATGTCCCACTGGCTCTTCCTGCTGGATTGATTACCAAACTAGCGTCATTAGTCAGAGAGTTTATTTGGAAGTAGAAGCATCCCCGCATTCGCTTGTCTTTGTTGTATCTTCCCTTTGATACAGGGGGGTTGAAATGCCCCAATTTTTACTGGTACTATCTGGCTATTCAACTAAGGACAATAATGTTTTATTTTTCATCCCAAAATACCTGGTCTTGGGTGGGGATGGAAGCAAATTCTCTTAAAATGCCATTAAAGGACAGGAAGCGGTGTCTGAAAAGAGCTGGGAAAATCATCAAAGACCCCAGTCACCCATCACATGGACTCTTCACCCTCCTGCCCTCTGGGAGGCGCTACAGGAGCCTCCGGACTAAGACCACCAGGTACCGGAACAGCTTCTTCCCCACAGCTGTCAGACTCCTGAACTCTGCCTCCTGACATCTGACCCACACTTAAACTCATGGACTGAACATACACACACCCACAACCACCTACACACACACACAATGGACAACCGTACCCTCAAACACACAATAATAACATGGACTGAACCACCACTCACAACCACTAGCACTTTATATAGCCTCTGTAGAAATTATCCACATATCTCACTTATCTTAACTGCACTACTGTATAGTTCTGTGTAAATAATCATTCTGTACATACGATAATTTTTAATCCTACAACTGTTTATAACTTGCATAGTTCACATTTCTGTATAACTGTATATCTCAGATTTCTGTATAGTTTTTTATTTCATATTTATATCCTGTTCATATCCTGTACATAGCTTGTACTCACTACAGCCTGTACATACTTATAGTTATAGAATATTCATAACATACTTCATACCGTGTACATTATAACATACCATAATAGACCCATTTCTGTAATATACTTACATATCTATATTATTGCTAATATATATTGTAATATATCTATATCATGGCTAAAGCACTTCTGGATGGATGCAAACTGCATTTCGTTGCCCTGTACCTGTGCATGTGCAATGACAATAAAGTTGAATTCTATTCTATTCTATTCTAATTCTAAGCTTGTACTTATACTCTGCACAGCCAAAACAATTAAAGAAAGAAAGAAATGATCCCATAGTCCGAAATATGATTGAAGTTTGGTTTACAATAAAAGAAATGATGAATATTAAGAATAATCTCTCTCAGTTAGTCCTATTTGGGGAAATGCTTTATTTGCACCAGGAAATTTGGACGCAGGGTTCCAGGGTTGGGCAGAAAAAGGTGTTAGGAAAGTGGGTGATCTTTTTTGTGATGGAATAATGGTTTCATTTGAGGATTTAGTCTCAAAATTTCAAATCCCCCAAAACACTTTCTTTAAGTATTTACAGATTAGAAGCTTCATTTCTTCCATACAAAATCAGTCTCTCAACGTTCCCCAGTTAACTAATTTAGAGGAGTTAATGGTGAAAAAAATGTGTTAACAAAGGCTTAATTTCAACATTCTAGAACTGGATTGTTAGAATCTTGGAGAGATGACCTAACTATTAATATTTCTGAGGAGACATGGAAGTCAGTTTGCTTAACTAAGCGGAAAGGTGAAAAAAATGTGTTAACAAAGGCTTAATTTCAACATTCTAGAACTGGATTGTTAGAATCTTGGAGAGATGACCTAACTATTAATATTTCTGAGGAGACATGGAAGTCAGTTTGCTTAAAATCATAAAAACAATCGATTAATAGTAACCTAAAGCTATTACAATACAACTGGATCATGCAAACATATGTAACACCAGTGAAATTGAAAAAATATAATAACTGAATCCCAGATACATGTTTTAAATGTGGAGAAGCCTGTGGAACATTTTTCCACTGTATATGCCCATATGGAAAAGATATATATAAATCTTATAAAGTTTGTATCTGTCTTGTGTGAAACTTGTATGAAAAGCATATAAGAGTGAAAACAGATATAAGATCCCTTGAAAAATTATATAATGAAACTTGTATGTTTTGGATACTTACTAAAACAATGTATGAAAGTAATGAGAAAGTGGCCACTTTCATGAGTAAATCATGTAAGCCTTATATGATTTACTCATGAAAGTGGCCACTTTCATGAGTAATCACATAAGTTTTTACTATTTCTTTTCCATATGGGTGGGAATGCAGAATTGTCCGTGCATTTTGGCAGGAGGTGATGAACAAAATAAACCAAATTTTAAATACAAAGATTGCTTTAGATGCAGAATGTTGCTACTACATATGTATCCTAAAAATCTTAAACTAAGAGCCCATCAAATTAAGTTTATGGATTATTGTACATTACAGGCAAAACATATGATTGCATTAAACTGGAAAAAATCAGATCCTCCTGCTATTGGTGCTTGGATAAATTGTATATGGCAATGGAAAGGATAACGTATTTTCTCAAAGACAAGTTAACATATTTTGATGATATTTGGAAGTCATTTAAAAACTTTATAAAAGAAGTAAACATTGGACAACTCCTGCAGGAGTGTGGATGAGGGGAAAATTGTTTAGTCTGTGCTAGCTATTTCTATTTTCTTCCCTTTTTGTTTCCTTCAGTATGTATAAATGCCACATATTGTACTAATGTATGCACATTTCATGTGTTTTTATTTGATGTAGGTTTGGGAGAGCAGGGATGGGAGGTGTGTGGGGGGGGTGTTCTTATTACTGCGGCATACTACTGTAAAAACAAACCTTTGTATGCTGTTGCAAAAAGCAATAAAAAATTTGTTTAAAAAAAAAAAGGGAAAAAAAAAGATGAACATTTCTTAGGTGGGAAACTTTCGCTCAGTTGTAGCTAAATTGTCATGGGGTATCCCGCAAGGTTCGGTTCTAAACCCCCTATAGTTTTCATTATATATCCTTCCTTTAGGCCGTATCATTAACAGCTTCAAAATAATTTCCTACCATTTGTATGCAGATGATATCCAATTATACATCTCCTTTAAACCCTGGGAATTAGACAAATTTGTCACGGCTGGGGGCAGTCGTGTGGTGTATTGAAAAAAGGATCCAAAATGCAGTTACTGGCTGGGGTGCGAGTGAGTGTTTATTTACAGTGGTGAGAAGGTGACAAAACAGGAAGAGCAGAGCGGGGAGTAAACAAACCTAAACTGGGAAAACTAAAGAACAAAACTTAAACCAGACACTCACGGGAGGAGGAGCAAAATGCACAAAGAGAGATGGCAGAGAGACGCAGAATGAATACCGGGTAACAGAATAATGCAGACTGACATGGAACTAAACAGACGATGCAACAGAGACAACACGTTCTCACTCCCAACTCGTCAAACGTGTGACGCATGGTCAGGCTCCCTCTGCTGCACTTATGGACGCGCAGGGT
>NW_024585311.1:0-3840 GCF_018398535.1 Haplochromis burtoni
CACACACTTTGCTGAAGAAGTGTTTTAGAATATTTCCCCTAACATTTACATAAAACATTTTGTAATTACAAGGATAATTACAAAATGTATATTAGATGATATCTAAAACAGTTGTTTTGTTTTAACCTTAACATATCATAATTTGATATGATAATCTAAACATAATTCATAACATAATTCTAAACATGTCAATGAGGTAGGAATGAAGTGAGACATTAATAGAAATAAAGAGTTGTATGTTGACATGTAGCCCTTTCCTTGCTTAAATCATTGTTAATATTTTAGAAATATTAACCTGTGATAAGACATAGCTTATCAAAACAGAATATGCAAGATAGAACCATGTAACTAAAGATGAACCAAACTGTTCAGTTTTATCTAACTCTGTTTTAATAAAGGCTGTGACCCCTGTTATAGTCTGACAGCTGCAGGGATTATATACAAATATTCAACTATCCCAGAATTAAACCAGGTCAGAATAAAAAGGAGTGAGTATCACTACAAAGGTTAACCCACAGTGGTCCTAATGCTACAGTTTGCTATCAGTAAACACCGAGAGCATACACTGATAGCATAGCACATCCATGTTAGCAGTGTATAAACGATAGTTTAGCATATATTAGCACAGGTATCAATAAAGGACTACCGTATTAAACACTTTTATTAACCGCAGGCAGATGGACAGGCGCTCTGCAGGTGGGATTGAACGCCTGTAGTTGGTGTCTATGTGGGCGATGCTTGGACCAACGCGGGACAAACTGAGCGAGGGACAGACGGTGGTACCGCTGAAAGCCGCGGTCGTCCAGGCGCAGCTTCTGGAGCAAATGGTGAAACTCACCAAAGTGCTCACGCCTCTGGAGGACCTGATGGACCCAGGTACGGCGAGGACGTCATTAACATCGCTGCTCTGCTCTCCACAGTAAATAGAGAAGGGAGACGCTCTCTTCAAGCGCTAGCTCGACAGCTGCCATCTAGCAAAGATACCGTCTGGCACAACTTCCTCCCACATCCCTCCCACATTTCCAGTTCACGCGTGTCAAAATTGCATATTTTGACATGCGATGAATTCGCGCCAGACACGCGTCAAATTAGGGGCGTCTGGGGCGTTTTCGCTCGCGTCTATCGTGTTAGGTGTGAACACACCATTAGACTCTACTATACAAGGGGAGCTCTAGGGGCTATAGCAAAACTATACCTTGCCCCAGCATGTTTCTTCATTCCTGACAGAAAAGGGGCGTGTCTGCTGTCACTTCTCTGAATGCTCCAAATGCAAAACACAATGACACGCAGAACAAAGTTTCAGCCACTCCTTATCATGGGTTAAAATGTCATTTCCACTTCCCTCCTTTGAACAATGTGCCCACATAAACACTAAAGTTTTAATGGTTGGGTCATTCCATCGGAAATCAACCAAGCCTTCAGCCAATCCATCTCTGATATAAACTTACATAATGATTGCTGTTATGCACTGTTTCTTCTTCACTCACTATGTAGGGTAGGGTCTACCGTACAATATAAAGCGCCTTGAGGCGACTGCTGTTGTAATTTGAGCTATATAAATAACATTGAATTGAATAATGATTGCTGTTAAATCTTAGCTTCATCTATGAAATTGTTTTCATATATTTTTATCGAAATCTTATCTTAATGACCTTGTAGTACCATATCACCCTATTAGAGCACTTGGCTCTCGCTCTGCAGGCCTACTTGTTGTTCCTAGAGTATTTAAAAGTAGAATGGGAGGCAGAGCCTTCAGTTTTCAGGCCCCTCTTCTGTGGAACCAGCTTCCAGTTTGGATTCAGGAGACAGACACTATCTCTACTTTCAAGATTAGGCTTAAAACTTTCCTTTTTGATAAAGCATATAGTTAGGAGGAAAAAACACCAGATGAACAGAATCGTACTATCCAATGATGAAATTAGTTCTTTTTATTCTTTCTCCCTTTTTCCCCAAGTCAGATTGTCCGTATTCAGTAAAGTGAAATAAAATAAAATAAGCGCTAGCATACGCACTGTGTTGGAGGCTTGTTGCTAGCTAGTTAGCGATGCTACACACCTGCTAATACTCTAATAGTCTGTGTTATTGAATGATTCAGCACTTCTTATGTTTTTTTTTATCCATTTTTAGACAGCGGCGAGATCGGCAGTACACTCCACAGCCCAGAGTTACTGTTAATATCAAAAATATAATGCTGTCCTTTGAGATTTTAACATAAGACTGTGAGTGTAATGGATCCAAAACTGTTTAAATCTTCAGAGCCGTCTACAGCCTGGTAACATGGAAACTTTAAAAACATCAGCAGAACGTTTCAGTAGTGTAGTCTAATTTGTTCTTTTCATTTAATAATAGTCCATATTATATCAACAGCTACATTCACCCTGGAGAGAAACTAGTGAGGGAGACCATCAGGACCAAGCTGGGTTTCCTGGGTCCAGAGGTTTGGAGAAACTTCTTCCCTTTCTTTCATCACAGCTGTCCTGTGCCAGAAGTTCTGTTGACCCACTGAATATTAACCTCCTAAGACCCGAACTCTTTCATGGCATGCATTTTTAATTTCTCTTTGATATTTGGGCAGATTGGGACCTGATGAATGTAAAAACAAAGAAATCCCAGATTTCTTTTTTACCTAATTTTTGTTTCTAAAAAAATAGATCCACATATAAGGATATTTGTTTAAGATTTCGATAGAACAGTGGCAGTATAATGTCCTCGCATATGAATATCAGGCCCTTGTAGAGCAGAATTTAGTATTTTGGTCTAGACAACCCAAAATATGATGTCCACAGATGTGGACTCCAGGACCTAGGAGGTTAAGAAACACCAGGAGGACTGAAGCTCATCGCATTGATCAAGCAGGACTCCTGATCTTCACCAGCAGCTCCCTCACAGGGAAATCTTCAGCACTCCACTGTAGGCCCGCCCCAGGAGATGGATACACCCAGCAGTGGCGTGTCTAGAAATTTTTTGTTGGGGCAGCCAGGTAGGGGCACAGATGTGGAGAAGGGTGGCAGATGTAATTGGCAGATAATGTTAAAAAACATTCTACCAACCGTTAACCATAATTCAATAACCATATAAACCTAATAACTGCGCTTTTAACTCTTATTAGAATGAGATTTTAACCACTACCTTCATTTATAGAACTCACAGGTGACAATGATGACTGCTGCTCAGTCCACCTTTCCCTGACATTGCTCTCTGCTTCTGTTTGTATTTTAGCCTTCTTAAGGAAGAAATTCTCAATATTTTGAGATCTTTTCATTCTTCCTATTCTTTTATCTCGACTGGTTGGCCCTGAAGCAATAAAGCAAAAACTTACGTCACAAACAACAACTTTCCTGATGTATGACCTTGACTACAAGTCAGGGATGTCAAATTTTGGCCCTCATGGACCCCTATCCTGCACGTTTTAGATGTTACCTATACCAACATAGCCAATGCATATCAAATAATCCCCAAACACCTAGTTGTGCAGAAGTCTGTAAATGATTCTTTAAATCAGCTGTGTTGAAGTATGGAAACATTTGAAACTAGGATGTTTCCAGATCTGCACATCCCTGCATTGAACATGGCACAGCCATGGGGTGATTTACACTCTAGTCATAACATGGAGCTGGCAGATAGGATAAGTAATGAGAGACATTATATATATATAAAAAACACCCAGCTCGCCCCTGCGGGCGGTTTATCCTTCAAGCTCGGGTCCTCTACCAGAGGCCTGGGAGCTTGAGGGTCCTGCGCAGTATCTTAGCTGTTCCCAGTACTGCGCTCTTCTGGACAGAGATCTCCGATGTTATTCCCGGGATCTGCTGGAGCCACTCGCCTAGCTTGGGAGTCACC
>NW_024585311.1:4841-9084 GCF_018398535.1 Haplochromis burtoni
GGAATAACATCGGAGATCTCTGTCCAGAAGAGCGCAGTCCTGGGAACAGCTAAGATACTGCGCAGGACCCTCAAGCTCCCAGGCCTCTGGTAGAGGACCCGAGCTTGAAGGATAAACCGCCCGCAGGGGCGTGCTGGGTGTTTAGTTTATATATATATGTTCATTCTTCAAATTTATGTCCCTGGATAAATAAAACTGTTTGAAATTTCAGGAGATATTGTGGCACGTTAGAACATTTATGGAAGGCTTCCAAGTTTGAGGTTCATGGGTACATTTCAAGGAATCAGTTTTTTAACGATATGATAAAAAATGCCAGAACAGAATATTTGTTCAAATTTAATAGCTTTAAAAAAGAACAATCAGAAAGTGTTCTTTGATACAATTAAGAATATCGTCTCTCCTGATCGTCTCTCCTGATGTTCCTCATCTACCAGTGGTAAATGGTAAATGGCCTGTATTTGTACAGTGCTTTTACTAGTCCCCCCTAGGGACCCCAAAGTGCTTTACACACCCAGTCACCCACCCATTCACACGCTGGTGGAGGCAAGCTACAGTTGTAGCCACTTGCCCTAAATCTGATGTAATACATTTTTTAAACTATTTTGTAAATACGGTTGCTGCCATCATGTCTAATATTTCATAAATGGCAACTTTCTCCAGTTTAAAACAGGTAAAACAGAAACTTTGATTATTGCTCCTGATCACATGTTTTCAGAAATTAAGCAGCATATCAGTTTTTAGAACCTTCATTTTTCTTTATATAATCTTCAGAAATAGCAAGAAAATCTATGGATTTTTCTCCCACAAGGTACCACACTGTCATTGCTACCTGCATTCATCATGTTTACTAATGTTCCACACACACACAAGGATCCCACCTGAGCCAGAAACAAAGGTTTATGGATCACTTTCAGTTCTGTGCACTCTGCTGAATGCAACATGCTTTGAGGTCAGATTTCATCTTTACAAACTCATCAGCAACCTTTTTATACTCATCAGAGATCTGTGTGTTACAAGGTACAGTTGTTAATGTCCTGAGGTTTACTGTGATGGCGAACAGCTCCAGTGTTTTGATCTCCAGTTGGATGAAAGTTAAAGCCTGTGATCCGAC
This sequence comes from Haplochromis burtoni, assembly GCF_018398535.1. NCBI lineage: Eukaryota > Metazoa > Chordata > Actinopteri > Cichliformes > Cichlidae > Haplochromis > Haplochromis burtoni. The sequence goes on from NW_024585311.1 coordinate 5,953, forward strand.
TGAAACTACACGAAGATGTCCGCACACACTCTTTACAGCCTCCAGACAGTTCTTCAGATCTGCAACAATCATCCCAAACTCTTTCATTAATTTGTTCATTTTGGGGGCATTTTCAAATTCTACAGTAATTTGATTTTTTAAGAAAGTGCCAGCAAGAATAATTCCAGTTAGAATTAATAAGGTACCAACAGCTATATTCAAAACTGGAATGAATTCTCCTCCATGTGATATTGCTTTAACTCCAAATCCAAAAACAGAAAGTCCTAGTATTATGAAACTCAATGATTCCCGTTGACGTCGTTTTACATTAGCAGAAATCTGCTGAAGCTCGTCTATGACCGCCCTCATTCTGGGTTCTGTGCACTCACACAAGTCGACGAATGAAGCAGCTTGTTGAGAAAGAGCTCGGAGTAAATGAGAAATGTTATTACGGCATCCCACGCTCTGCATTATTTGTTGTATGAATGATCCCATTTCCATAAAATCTCCTTGAAACAGTCAGTGATTCTGGATGATTCTGTGAGTGAAAAGGAAAACAGTCAGCAGTCTGTTTAAAGATCCAGAGTTGAACAGGTTTAGTAAGTTTTACCTTTAGCTGAAGGATTCTTCCTGTTTCTCTCACAGATCAGATCTGGTTACCCTTTCACGTCCTCCTCGTACCTGAATCTCTGTGAGACACACCTTGGTTCTCTGAAATCATGTGATCTGATTCCAAAGAGCAGAGGGCGTGTCTTCCTGAGTAATACAAGATTCATGATTCAAAGCGTTTATTGTCATATGTGCAAAGAAAATAATTTCCCTGTGCAATGAAATTCTTTCTTTGCTGTCCACACAGAGATGCCGGATAATAAATAGAAATAGAAATAGAACAGATAAAAACAAATAGCATAAATAAATTAAGTCAAAATATTTACGTTTGAAATGGATGTGTGTGCAAAAGAACTATGAGCTTAATATGCAAGATGACCTGATATGCAAAAGTTATTATTATTCTAAAAAATAGGTCAGCTGTTTAAGAGTCTGATAGCAGGGGGGAAGAAGGAGTTGTTGAGTCTGGATGTTCTAGATTTCACGCTTCAAAACCTTTGTCTCGAGGGCAGAAGTGTGAACAGTCCATGTTGGGGGTGTGTGAGGTATTTGAGGACAGAGACAGCTCTCCTCTGGACTCTGCAATGGTAGCTGCTCTGCCAGAGAGGGCAGCGGGGTCCTGGTGATCTTCTCCGCAGTTGTTATCACTCTCTGCAGGCATTTGTGGTCCATGCAGTGCAGTAATGCAGCTGGTCAGTGTGCTCTCCACAATGCAGCTGTAGAACCTGCTGAGGATCTTGGCCAACATACCAAATTTCCTCAGCCTCCTCAGAAAATAACAGCCGCTGCTGAGGCTTCTTGTGGTGATTAGTGTCCAGGTGAGGTCCTCAGCGATGTACACACTGGTATCTAAAGCTGCTCACCCTCTCCACTTCAAGCCACAGGGTGGGACTGAGGACACAACCCTGTGGAACTTGTTAGAAAATAAAATATATAATCTGAATGCTGATTAGTGTGTTTTATGAGAGGCCCAGACTTCAGTGTAAAACTAGGTTGCAGGCTGACAGGAAACTACATACTTTTGCATAGCATAGGACCAGAAAGTGAAACCAACTAGGCTGTTTGTTCGAAACTTAAAGTGGGGTGTGACGTAGACAGTGTTGGGGAGTAACGGCATACATGTACCGCCGTTACGTATTTAAAATACAAAATATGAGTAACTGTATTCCGTTACAGTTACCGTTTAAAAAGGTGGTATTCAGAATACGTTACTGTTATTGAGTAACGTAACGGAATACGTTACAGAATACATTTTGGGGCATGTAATCTGTAATCTGTAATGGAATACATTTTAAAAGTAACCTTCCCAACACTGGACGTAGAGCAAGTATATGAACAACTAGGCTTCCTTTTTTGCTTCAGACCTGGGGATTTGGGTTTTGTGTACAGGTCTCCATATCCTGGATATGTAAAATAAGATCATTCTTAAAGTAATAAGACCACTTCTGAGCTGTGTCTTTTTTGGCCGTAAAGAATGAAAAGAACTAGAATTTAATAAACTCCAGTGTTTGTAATAATGCTGGTTGAAGTTCTGTTGCTGATCCTGGCAGACTGGGGCCTGCCAGTCAAAAAGTACTGTAGCCAGTCACAGAGGGTGGGGTGCAGACCGAGCTTGTGAGTGGGTTTGTGAAGGATGACTGTATTGAAGGCGGAGCTGTAATCAACAAAAAGTAAAATGAAATGAAAGGAATTTCATTTTTTGACTTAATACAAGATATTCAAAAATCTGCCAATGGAACAAATAAAAACCTCTAGTTTGTTTCTAGTTTTAAGATTCACTCTCTTGAAACACGTTTCTTTAGCTTACTTAAATGTTGCCCTTTAGCTGATTTAATGAGATAGTTTTGACTAGAAATAAGACAAATATACTTGGTGAGATTTTGAGTTTTTGCAGTGTACCACTGTGCTACTGAGAGCATCCTCACTGAATGCATCACCACCTGGTATGGCACAGCACCACTTACAACTGCAAAGCTCTCCATAGACAGTGTTGGGAAGGTTACTTTTAAAATGTATTCCACTACAGATTACAGATTACATGCCATAAAATGTATTCTGTAATGTATGCTGTTACTCAATGAGAGTAACGTAACGGAATACTTTGGATTGTTGTCCCCGCGACCCGGCCAAGGATAAAGCGGAAGAAGATGGATGGATGGTTTGACAGAGGTAGGATATTCACATGGTTTTGGAGAATGCATGTTCCCTCACCAAGAAGCTGGAGAGCATTTGAAACACCTTTTGCCTTTCTGGGTATAATCACCAACTTCCTTGTTATAACACCTTGAAATGTTTCTACCTCTGATAAAAACATTTATGATTTCATGATTTTATTGTGTCAAGAAAGGAGTTTTGTCAGTGGCCACTATAATGCTGTGATTGTAGCTAATCAACAAGCTAAATGTAGGACACCCTAGTGTTGCAAAATCAATCAACGTAGAGCAGTGAAACAAACCACGGAGGCCCCAGAAGATCAATCAAACGATGAGTTTATTAACACACAGGAGAAGAAATATCAGGATATGTCTTCTGACAAAAATACAG
>NW_024585312.1:0-4553 GCF_018398535.1 Haplochromis burtoni
AATGGCCTTTATGGAAGAGTGGCAAGAAGAAAGCCATTGTTAACAGAAAACCATAAGAAGTCCCATTTGCAGTTTGCCACAAGCCATGTGGGGGACACAGCAAACATGTGGAAGAAGGTGCTCTGGTCAGATGAGACCAAAATGGAACTTTTTGGCCAAAATGCAAAACACTGTGTGGGAAAACTAACACTGCACATCACTCTGAACACACCATCCCCACTGTCAAATATGGTGGTGGCAGCATCATGCTCTGGGGGTGCTTCTCTTCAGCAGGGACAGGGAAGCTGGTCAGAGTTGATGGGAAGATGGATGGAGCCAAATACAGGGCAATCTTGGAAGAAAACCTCTTGGAGTCTGCAAAAGACTTGAGACTGGGGCGGAGGTTCACCTTCCAGCAGGACAACGACCCTAAACATAAAGCCAGGGCAACAATGGAATGGTTTAAAACAAAACATATCCATGTGTTAGAATGGCCCAGTCAAAGTCCAGATCTAAATCCAATCGAGAATCTGTGGCAAGATCTGAAAACTGCTGTTCACAAACGCTGTCCATCTAATCTGACTGAGCTGGAGCTGTTTTGCAAAGAAGAATGGGCAAGAATTTCAGTCTCTAGATGTGCAAAGCTGGTAGAGACATACCCTAAAAGACTGGCAGCTGTAATTGCAGCAAAAGGTGGTTCTACAAAGTATTGACTCAGGGGGCTGAATAATTACGCACACCCCACTTTTCAGTTATTTATTTGTAAAAAATGTTTGGAATCATGTATGATTTTTGTTCCACTTCTCACGTGTACACCACTTTGTGTTGGTCTTTCACGTGGAATTCCAATAAAATTGATTCATGTTTGTGGCTGTAATGTGACAAAATGTGGAAAAGTTCAAGGGGGCCGAATACTTTTGCAAGCCACTGTATATGAGTATAATATACACAGTGACCAGACTATCGAACGGTGTACATTTTAGGACATCGTCAGGTCTCAAGAAAAAAGTTGTCAGGTATCAGACAAAAAAATGTCAGGTCTCAGTCTCAAGAAAAAAGTTGTCAGGTATCAGACAAAAAATTGTCAGGTATCAGTCTCAAAAAAAAAGTTGTCAGGTATCAGACAATGTCCAATGTTTTTTCCAGCCAACTGAGACCTGACATTTTTTTTCTGATACCTGACAACCTTTTTTTTTGAGAACTGAGACCTGACAATTTTTGTCTGATACCTGACAACCTTTTTTTTTGAGAACTGAGACCTGACAATTTTTTGTCTGATACCTGACAACTTTTTTTTTTGAGAACTGAGACCTGACAATTTTTTGTCTGATACCTGACAATTTTTTTTTTGAGAACTGAGACCTGACAATTTTTTGTCTGATACCTGACAACTTTTTTTGAGAACTGAGACCTGACAATTTTTTGTCTACCTGACAATGTCCTAAAATGTACACCGTACTGTTGGTCACTAGTGGACATCCCAGGCTTTAGTATATTTACCACTCTGTCAATCAATGTGTCCTGTAATTAATTCAATGTATCCTCCCCTCTCATTGGTCCTGAGTCAGTCTTTTCCTTCAAATTTGAGAGAACTTAATGTTTGGACTCATCCACTTTTATTGCCAGCAGTTAATTTTCCCATCAACTTCTGAAGATGTTTAATGTAGTTGAGTTTCACATTTTAACACTGAGGTTTATGGGGAGCCAGCCTCCTACTTTCTTCCCTCACTTATCTTTCTCTACTTCTTTACTCCATGCAGACAGAGAAGTGGGATGAAGTTTCTCCTGGGCCTGCATTGACTACCATTCACACCTATTGTGAATCTCCTTATTATCCTAAGTTTTTAGAGGCTGAAAGGATGGCAGATATCCTGCATATCTATATGGCTGCCTACCGGACCCCCACTTCCTCACAATTCATACCAGGGAGTAAGATAACATCCTGCATTCTTTTAAGTGCTGGAATACCATTAAGTACTTTGCCTGCATTAACCCCACCCCTCCTGAGCCACTCTCCAGTCCCCTGTGCAACTGCAGCCAGTTCAATAAACATTTGAAAACTGCCATCAGTGTATCATCTCTGTCCATGGAGACTGGCCTCTGTGTAAATTATGAAGAAACCTCTGATGAAACAGTCAGTAATAGGAAACTGTGGAGATTTACTAACAGACTGTAAAGAACATTCATGTTTGCACACTATGTCAGTTAAAGTTCACTCATACATTTCCTCCGCTTGCTAACTTGTGACTCAGTTTATACATAGTTTATGGCTGTTCTATTAGTTAACAGCAATCACCAACAATAGCTTTCCATTAGTTTAGCTACATTGTAATGAAAAAAGGAAAACATTCCATAAAAAAGACAAACATTAGTATGTTTTTTGTTTGTTTGTTTCTGCATTTATTTTTTAATTTTTTTGACAGAAGTTTCTGTCAGTGTTAAATGGTTATATTTCAGTGTGTTTAAAAACATTTAAAACACATAAGAAATTCCTTATGTTAAAGTAAAAGTCTTACTGAAGGTTTATACTAAAGGTTTCACAGATTTATTTTTTTTTATTTTTTTTTATTATGGGTGGATGGAGGTTTTTTTTTTATTATCTGTAGCTACTATACATGCAGCTATTAAAATGTGCCATTTGGTTATAGAGTTGTTGGAACTCATGCAGGATAGTAAACATTTACATAAATATTCAATAACGTGTGGTAGCTATTTCCTAAAATAATTTAGCAAATCAATGTATTATTTATTAATTGATTTGCTCAAATGCAAAAAAAAAAAAAAAAAAAGATTATGGATTATTAAACAGATGGTGTTTAAAAATTGGTTGTTGGTGTTGTTTACCTTGAAAAATATGTGCCTTAAATAGTTTAAAAAAAAAAAAAAGAGGTTGTAGTGTAATGGAAGCGAACTATTTAACTCATTCAGTCATAGCACCAAACAGTTATGGTTCCCAAACCTGTTAGTTAAAGGAATAGTCTAGCTTCATTTGTTTTTGTATCAATTCAGTAGCAAAGCTTGTCAGACCACATTCTTAAAAATCCCACACTCTATTATTAGACTTAAAGGCTTAATAAGGGTGTTAGTAATACTATTATTTTTGTTCTTTCCACACCCACAGAAAACCAGTATGGAATCATCAGACCTGTCACGGCCCAGCAGACCAGCCTGAAGATTACTCAGCTTTCAACAAGGCTTTGCTGTTGTTTTGCTTTCTCTCTCTCTCTCTCGCCTGGGGGAACTCTTTATGGGTTCCTGCCTTTGGCCTACACACCTGTGGGAGAGTGAACACCTGCGTCTCATTATCCTGCCACTACTTAAGTGGAAGAAGCGAGGCTACTCATCGCTGGATTGTTGTGTGAATTGCGTCAGTGTAGCCCCGGCTCTGAGATTGTTCATAGCTCTTGTGGGGTTTTTCCTTCGTTCTAATCTGCATTCTCTTTGCACGTAGACTCCCTGGTCCTGTTTCTGTTTCCTTGTGGGGATTTTTTTGTGACGAGTGGAGAGTGACTGGAAAATAGGTAGGATGTAGAATTATTGTAGAGACACTGACACTGCCCTGGATGCAATAAAGGCCTGAGTGTGTCATGAATTTAGGAGTAGATTTCTAGGAGGCCCTCCCCCACTTTGAACTGTGAAAGTAAGACAAAGAGAAGTTAATGTTGAGTGGAAATTCCCCAGGGGAGACCTGGGTGGGGGTCTCAGTGTTTGTAATATGTTAACTCTGTTTTCTCTGTTGTGTAGAGGAATTTGGTGTAGCTTGGGTGAGGAGATTACTTTTATGACGGCAGGAAGTCACGTACACAGAGACACACACACATACACAACAAACAAAGCAACAAACAAAGGAGTGCAAGATTTGCAGAGGGACACCGGCCTTGCACATCTCCCCTTCTAGAAGATGCATGCTTAAATGAAGATGAATAAAGGTTTTTGTGAAAATGACTGAGTTCCGGTGACATCTCTGGATGCCTGAGGAATAAAAGAACCGGGGTGAAACTGATTTCGTAACAACTGTAGATGGCAACAGAGTTGCTATCAGGTCACAGTAGGGGCTGATCCTTTTCTCCACTTTCTGTGTTTGAACTTTGTCTATCTCTCTGCTAAAGAAACTCCTGAGCCTTTCACAAGTCTTCCTCATCACTGCTCACAGCTTTAGGACCTCTTTCATATAAAACTTTGATCTTTACCCGGATTTAGGATTTAGAACTTTAAAATCTTTAGAAAAAAACATTTCAAGTCTGGACAGTTGAAGTCTGATTCGTCCTTCTCTGAGGGCGTCTTTGTCACTCTGGACTCGTCCTGAAAACATTGCATCCTGAGACTCTGACACCTCAACACCTTCATGAACATGATACAGGACTTGAGCATTTAACAGTCATACTGATGACAAAGTTCCACACAGTAGTGTTGATCGTCAGGTTTGGTGGTGAACTCCACGTGTGATGTTGTGGTTCTCATCTGCCTGATAGCAGGTCTGTGTCACATTGACTACAAATGATCCTGTGGGCTGAGCAGTTGATGAAAAATGACACACAGGACACACTAAATTCTCTGAAAGTCTGAATTTAAAC
>NW_024585312.1:5047-6716 GCF_018398535.1 Haplochromis burtoni
AGATATATGATTTAGTAGAAAGAAATTGTATTGAGTACATTGTGATTCATAAAGTTTTAAAGAGGAAAACATCTGAATTTAAAAGGGTTTATGTTAAATCGTCTTCTGACAATATGTTAAACTGTCCAAAAACTGTCCAAATATGAATTGAAGGTTAATCATTTTTGACTGAATCTTCAAATGTGATGGAAGTTCTATGTTAAGAGAAATTATGTGATTAAAATGAAATAACCTTAGGTTTAGTTTAAAGTGTGTGAAAGGTCAGACATGGAGAGAACAATATTGTGTGGCTAGATATCGGTGGATTATATGTGAACACAGCGATTGATTGTTTTAGGTGAAGAGGAGGAGTAGGCCATTAACAGAGAATAAATTGGAGTGCCTGGAGACATACTTGGTCAGTTCCTGGGAGTCCTGTGATATGAGTGTTCAAAAGACTGGATATCAGAAGTTCACTGCTGGAAATCCCAGTAGTGACACCAAAGGGATCAAACCAATTGGCATTGTGGACTTGGATTTGCCTCTTTCTCTGCTCATCTTCACCTTTGCCATGTTGGATTATAATTCTGAGAAGGATTTGCACTTCATTCGTTTTAGTTTTATCTTTAACTTTAGCTTTTAACAATTTACTTGCAGACACAAAGCAACAGCTAAAGATAAAATACCTGCTGTTGCTATCTCTCTTTTTTTTTTTTTATCCCATCACGTTCTGCAGAGCTGCAGGAAAACCCAAAGGCGTAAATGGTGAACTAATGATGGGCAAAGCAAGGTTTCATAAAACACTGAAACATTCAAAGCATTTGTATCAAGACTTTGAAACAATCTGAAACCCTTGCCACAGTGACACCTGCTGACCATTTTGGCTATGACTGCATCTTGATGATGCTGTTCTGTGAAGCAGTGACATAGACAAGTGTATGGGTCTGTTTTCGCAACTTCAGATTTTTAGGTGTTCGTGTCATCAGGTTTGTTCTACACACTGTCAATCAAAGCTCGAAGCTGGCATAGGATTCGGTTTTAATTTTGATTTTATTTAAAATATATCTGTTTAAAGAACTAAATTCCTTCTTCATAAAAAGGTAACATTTATCACATTTTCAAGAACTAACTCTGACCAATTGTAACAGTCCACTATATCCAGGCAAACCAGTGCATTTATCTCTGTCTTCTCGGTGCATCTCATCTATATGACAGCAATCATTCAAAATAGGTATATATATATATATATATATGTGTATATACACACATATATATATATATATGTGTATATATATATTTTGTCTTTGAGCTTTAGAAGAAGAAAGAAAATGATGATTTCAAAATATAGTGTATTTCCTTTGAATACAGTTCATTCATGTTTGCTGACATTCAGACCATCTATTATCTGTGGTTGCACTACGTCTGCCAGCTATGTCAAACACATTTCAATTCAGTCTCAAGTGGATGTTGCAGTAAACCACTGAATAATAGCCGATTACAATACCTCCAAATTTTTCTTAAGAAGAATCAGTGCAGTTTCAAGTGTCTTATTGTTTTTGTTTTCCACATTCAGTCAACCATTATAAAGAAATGTGTCAGTATTGCTATTTTGATACAGACTATGGGTAAAGTCTCTGCCAGTAAGAAGTCTGTAAAACTCAGTGATTTAAACTGCTGGCTCAGATAAAAT
>NW_024585312.1:7954-9079 GCF_018398535.1 Haplochromis burtoni
TTTGTGTTGCGCTAAGACATTTTTATACATAGTTGTTGTAAATGTTCCTTGTAAATTATATTGAGCACTGCAGCAGTTCAGTAGGAGTGAGAAGCCCTCTTTGTTGAAACCCTTTATCTCATGTTTTTTTGGTAGAAGTTTAGGTTAGAAAATTGTCTTTTGTTTGCTTTTACTTTCTGATAGGGAAGAATAGTCTTTGGGTCTGCCTTAAATGAGTCTTTTTTAGTTTCCTTTCTAAGTATATTTTGCTGCATGTGCATGTGCTCTGGGAGGGAGGGTGTAAGCTGCTGATGTGGAAAGAACTTGATTAGGAACCACCATGTTTTTATATAAAACTGAGCTCAGGAAGCACATGTATTGTTTACTGACAGATGGCTGACTTTTGTTGAATTCCGGTGTTGCTGCCTAAAGACACCTTCAAAAAAACATGTGTGCCTAGTCTTTGCTGTCTTCGGCCTTTGCCACTTAGCTTGTACAGTTAATCGCAAATGCTCAAGTAATACCAAAACATATGTATGTCACCCTGGGCCCTAACTGAAACAGAAGGTGGTGTAGTCCTTTTCAAAGACTCCCCTTAATCTGTAACTATCCAAAATACCTCATCATTTTTGACTACCCAACTGTATTTATTTCATTTTTTATGTTATTTTCTGTGTTTATAATCATTTCTTGACCTAAGAAATTGTGAGTTAAAACTGGATTATTGTCATCCTGATCTACTCTGATCAGTCAAGCCCATATATATTTAAATACTGACACAAGGTTGGTTTTTTTCCATGTTTATTGAAAGATATTACAATTATAGTTAAATAATGGCCTTTAATTTGAGGGTATCCACATTCGAATTGGATGAAGGGTTTAGTAGTTTCAGCTCCTTAACATGTGCCACACTTTTTTTTTTTTTTTACGAGGGACCTAAAGTAATTGGACATTGATTAAAAGGGTATTTCATGGGCAGGTGTGTGCAGTTCCTTCCTTATGTCATTATCAATTAAGCAAATAAAATGGCTGGAGTTGACCTGAGGTGTGGTGGTTGCATTTGGAAGTTTGCTGTGAACAGACAACTTGGAGTTCTCCATGCAGGTGAAACAAGATCTCCTTAAGCTGTGAAAACAGAAAAAAAAA